>NC_050475.1:21272357-21488357 GCF_013373865.1 Monomorium pharaonis | reverse complement strand
TCGTGCTGATTTCCAGCATTTAAAATTGTGTGTACACGTTTAAACGCCAGAACTCTGTTTAAAAACCATATCAAAGGACATTTTTCTATAAGGTATATCGTTGAATTACATTGTATTACGTATTTTTCAAAATTAATACGTTTAAGAGGATTTATTTTCATTGTTTCAAATTTTCGAATTAGCTTTTTATCACAAGAAAATAAAATATTTAGAAAAAAAAATAATTTTACTTGTCTTAATGAAGAGTTTATTTTAATTAAATGTTTCAAGTGCTTGCATAAAGTAAAAAAATCTATTTCAACATTAGTATTTATTTGATTGCAATAAAAAATGTACGATATTTTTGCTTTAAAAAAATGAATTTTCTTGAATTAAATATATTTCAAAAGTCACTCATTTAATAGAATATATATATATTACATTGTTTCAAATAATTCAGCTAATTAACTCAAATATTACGATATGAAATAATAATTATTAAAGATAAACGACAAGTCTATTATTTATTGTTCAATATACATGAAATGTAATGTTAAAAGCGGAATGCATTTGCCGTATATTATTGGCTAATCAAATACTGTAATGTAAATGCTACTTACCAAATGAATATCGCGATATCTTTTGGAACCGTTCCATGTCAGGATTGTCACGATCTGCAAATAAGAAAAGAACGCACATTAAAATAGCGAAGAAATTCATTTTTCGCACTATTAATATTGCACGTCACAATTAAATGTCGCACAATCACGCGATCTTCCTTTAAACAAATATTAATAAATACGCGTTCAATCGAATTATAACGTAAAATTAATATTTGTTACATTTACCAATTAAATAAATCGATGCCATTCGTCCCGGAATCTATTCATTCTGCGTTCGTCGCATTCTGAAAATGATACGCAAATTAAGATGACGTGAAACGGATTCGTCTCTTTCGTGCGATAAACTTTAAGCGAGTGATGCCGCGCCGCGCGATACGCCGAATCTTTTTGCAGCATCCTTGCTAACAGCTAACCTCTACGTGCATGATGTTGCAAAAAGATTTAATACTGACATTGCTGGATACGCGTCCCTACATATCGATTGCCCACACGAATAATCGATGATGCGACGGCTGTCTTTTTCGCGTGTTGCCCACTATATGGAAAATGCATAAACGCAAAGTTAAGGCTGGGAATTTAGCTCAAATTACGATGCAGATTTGACTTACCGAGTAGATATGGCGCGACATTTCTCCGGCACCGATCCATGTCAGACTTTCCGCTGCTTGCCGCGATCTGCAAATGAGAAAGGAAAGCAATTAAGGCTGCGTTCCGAAATTTACTGCCAGTACTGAAAATCTATAGTACACGTTACATGAACCTTAGATTTTCAGTACTGACAGTGAATTTCGAAACATAGCCTAAAATGGCGAAAGGATTCTCCGCGCGATCGACTTCGCGTATCACTTCGCGACTGACATGTCGCTATGAGTCGCAATCTTTGCTCGAACAAATGTTCGCAGATACACGTTCGAGCGAATTACAATGCAAGCTTGATGCGCATTATATTTACCAATTAAGAGATTCGCGATTCTGCTTGTTCCGGTGCTGATCCACCTTGCATCCGTTACGTTCTACAGCGACACGCAAAAAGGTGGAGTGGAACGGCTTCGTCACTCTCGCGGGTCAACTTCACGCGTCAAAAGTGACGCCGCGTTGCGCGGTTAACTTCACGCATCGAAAGTAACGCCACACCGCGCGGTAGGTACGTCGAATCATTTTGCAGCATTCTTGCTGCCAGTCATCTTTTCCGTGCAGCACGATAGTGTAAAAAGATTCGATACTGGTATCGTGCTTTGGTATCGTGCGATAAACTGGATACGCGCCAGTTATTACATATCGATTGCCTACACAAATAATCGATAATGCGACGACTCTCTCTTTTCGATATTGCGAGTAACGCGTATCGCCCAATATATGGGAAATGCATAAAGAAAGTTAAAACTAGAAATTTAGCTTAAGTTACGATGCAAATTTTATACACAATAATGTTATCTACACAAATCCTGTTTTATAAAATATAATAACAATTACGTATGATACGTGATTCCATTTTTATTACAGAAAACAAAATTAAAATTTGTTTCTCGTCACATTATTAACTTTCTATGTAAAACAAAGTCTATTATTTGATTTAATAAACAACCCAGACAGATGTTAACTATGATATTAATGTGACTGATAATAACTATTGGATTATAATATTTAGCATAACTTAAAAAAATATTAATATATTATCAAAACTTAATACGTAAATACATATATTATATTAATATAGAAATATATATACATTAATATATGTAAGTATACATATATATTTAGAATATTATTGTTTCAATAAATAAAGAAGTAATCAACATTAGTAAAAGGATAAACTGATGCTGATAGCGTTAATAACGTTCTTTTCAAATGCACTCTATATATCTGGCAATTTTCTAGCGGTATTTTAAATTGAATTTAGCGGATTATTTTTTCAGGTGTTGGCAACACTGCTCGGTCTACTTTGCTACATCTCGGCATCTCGCCTCGGTTCGATTCTCTTCGGTGGTTCCCTTCTGTCTTACGAGAAGCTGTATAATTACGATGTCAGAGCAGTAAGTGCCTCTATTTCTTACTTCGAAGAACACAAAACTAACTTTTGAATTTCGTTTACGTTATTTTCCGTTAAAACTATCATACAGAGAGCGATCGCTGCCAGTCGCCACGACCGCGCTTCCGCTCGAATTAGATAGGTTAGAATCGCGAACGCTACGAACAATGACGTAGGTCGTTGTTACTTTGGAGGACGAGGGACTCTCTCTGTTTTTCCCATCTACGTTCGCAATTACGTTCTCTCGCTTCTAAAAAGAGCTTCTCATTGATTCTTTCAGTGATGATACCCTACTTGACGAAGACCTCGGGGATGAGGAGTACGATCTCGGTAATGACGAGGAGGAAGCCCTCCTAGCAGATGACTATGAACTAGAAAGGGTAAGCATACCGTTCGTCTCTTACTTCTCCGCCGGATGAAATCTTACACCCGTTTGACACATTGGACTCTCAATTGTGCTCCTTTTTTTTTCATACAATGATACCTTAATTTGGAAATTATCTTATTTCCAGATCTTTATTTATGTTGCTTTTGTTAAACTAACTTGTATAAAAGACGATGTTTCAGATAACTGTTACTGTTGTAACTATGTATAGCTCCTATAATTATTATTTATTGGCGATAAGCGAAGAAAAATAGAGTAAGGCAACGATGTTTCTGTTTTTTATAAAAATACTGTGACGTTTCCTTATAGGAAAATCCAGTGATTGGATTTCTGAAATTGGATATTGATTTTTATTGTTACAACTGTATGTATTTTTTACAACTGTTATTATTCATTGCCAATAATTGAACAATAATGTTAAAGCAATACTGTTAATATTTTTTTGTAAAAATGCTATGATGTTTCTTCTAAGAGATTCCAGTACATGAAACTAGACGTAGATTTCTATTGTTATAATTGTTATAATAATTATATACAGTTTTTACACGGAGGAGATTTTTCGTTGTTTTACTAAAACATTTACTGCAAACATTTTGCCAATCATAATGACAAGTTTGGCAATCTGTCAAACTTTATGAGTAACGATAGGAATTTTATATATTTACATAGAAGGCATTTTATAAAACACTTAATAAAAATTATCATGCAACATCATAAATTTTTACGATTTGAGACAAAACTTTTACATATAATTATTTGATGTATAATGATATATAATTATTATACAAAATTTATGATCACTACTTGATATTTATTCTATTTAAAAACAATAGAGAATCATAAACTGTTTAACATATTTGTAAATTATTGAAATTTGATTACAAAGTTTAGTAAAAGTAATCAAGTATATTTTATATTTTACTGTGTTAAAATATAAAATATGTGTAGTAAATATAAAAGAAAAATAAAAGAAAATGACATAAAATTCTTTGAAGTACAATGTCCTATTATTACCATGACTTTCAGAATAAATTTTATGAGAAAATTCTCCCTGTGTTTAACTGTCATAATTTATTGTCGATAATCAAACGAAGCATGTTGAAGTAAAGCAACATTGTTTCTGTTTTCCATTAATTAAAATGCTCCAATGTTCCATGTAAAAGATTCTAGTTCATGAAGTTATATGTTGACATTGCTCACAAAACCTACAAAATTTTTCAATCTCACTATCAATTATTATACATAGATTTATACATATCTATATATATGGGTAAACTTTTCTAAAATGTTATGCATGAGTCAAAAGAATTGGGACTGTAATGCAGATGGAATATACCAATTGTATTAAGGAATCGTTGGCTGTACCAGAAAAAAAGCTTGAATCTCTCTCATGTATTTTTCTATTGCGCGAATTTCAAAGCTTCAGACATGCGTAATATAAAAAACTGACTTGTATGTCTCTATAGTTTAATACACATAGATGTATTCGTGTGTGCAACATAATACCTGTCGTTCTGGATATTTTTTCAATTAAGAAGTCGCAAATAGACACTTAATATGAAATTTATGTTTTACATTTCGATATATATAAACGCGGGAGTAAATCAGGACTATCAATACAAATAATCTTTTCTATCTAAATGCAAACGCTTATGAGAATTGTCACTGCAACATATGAAAAAAAGTGTGTACGCATGTAATTTGTGTCAACGGATAGATTTAAAATTATACAGGTAAAAAAAATATGAATAGCAACTGATGAAGTATTCTATGATATTAAACAGCTATTGTAAGATAAATGTATTATACATTGAATTTGTTGTTATTATTATTATTATTATTATTATTATTATTATTATTATTATTATTATTATGAAAAAGAGTTACAAAGGTTGTAATACTTTAAGGAAGAAACGATATGTTTGAAATTTATATTTTAAAATATTTCTGATATACAAACGCATCATAACTTTATATATATTTCAAATATTGCATTAAAAAGTTTATTTAATAATATCAATGCTATATGTATTTATTTTACCTGCTATGCGATTGTAACTTTTGTAAACTAAGATTATCAATGAGAACAGAAAACATTTGCAATATTTATAGCTGCCTTTAAATGACAGTTGTGATACGCAATTAAATATCGTGTTAATTCCCAATGTAAATTGCCACGTTTTATAATTATATCTCGTTTTGTTCTTTAAAAGAGTTTATTACTTTGAATGGTTTAATGTAAAATAAATGTATATAAAATATGTAATTGCATTGTATATAAAAAGGTAAGATGTTATTGATTTTTCCATTTATATAGAGCATTAATATTTCACAATAAGTTTTTTTTAATAATAAATTTTTATTTTTTTTATATATAAAAGTTAATATTTGCATTTAAATAAATATATGTATAAGTAGATGACATTTATTATACAAATTTTTACAATAACACATTTTTACTTTAAGCCATTCTAGTATTTTAATCTTATGGATCTTGTTTTCTCAATTTCTAACGACATGATGGTCGTAAAAAGTTACCACATACAAACTCAATGCGAAATTGTACCGCAATTTTTATTATAATATTAAGTATTCTGACTCATCCGATGAACAGATGCTACAAAAAGTAATTCAGTTAAGTCTTTTCACGAAATGATCAAAGTTATATGTATTTTAAAATTAAAACTTATAATAAAACTTATAATTAAAAAACTTGTATTTGATTACGAAATTCGTGTTACAATAGTTTTACAAATGCCCTTAATCAATCTCATATATACTGAAATTTAGAAAGAATAAATGTTACAAATTATAAATTCTGTTGTATAATTGCATGTATTATATATATATATATATATATATGTGTGTGTATGTATATATATATGCTGAATTTAACTGAATTACATTGTACTGCATTGATATACGAGTCTTCTTTCACGGAGTATAAATTCAATTCCGTTACATAATTATATTATTCGATTATTATGATTATTATGATTCTACACTTATATATATATATATATATATTTTTTTTTACCGATATATATCATATCGCATATGCACATACATTCATACGTTTTTTGCCATTGTGTACGGACTTGCAATTATCGGCTACGCTCCTTTATAACACTTACGTTTTGTTATTATTACGTTAGAAATAAGAGCATGCTTTTCAAATGTGTTAATGTAATAGATAAAGAGAATATTTTTGAAAAGATTGAGATCGAAAGTTACGTGAACCGAAGAGATTCTATACAGATACGTTACGGAATTTGGACTCGTTGCGAATGTACATATATATTATAACAATACGTTTATATTTCACAAACGGAGAATGGAGGAATATTCCACATACGCACAACTTTAAATACTTTAATGATACATAGATTATATAACTACATTATATGGATAAATTTCGTATTTGCATTACAAATGTCTGGCAATTTGATTCCCTGAGCAGCAGAATAGCTATAAGGGAGAAGAGGAAACAGATGATGTACTGGACTTAGGAGTCACGGATGCGCTCGACGACTTAGACGCCGAAGACGAAAATATAGAGTTTAGTAGAGGCAATACTGATAAACGTAGCAATAACGATTTCTATAAGGACGGGGAAAATCTGGAGGCACAATCGACATCATCGTATTACGAACAAGACGAGAATGCTGAATACACGAATGAGCACAAACCATTATCTCAGTCCAACAGAAATTTGGAATCCAGTAGCATTAAAATTTCTAATAATGGCATGGGCGATTTACGCGAGAAATTGCAGAAAAACGTGTCGAAATGCATTTACGTTGGCAACGGGCAGGGAATGGAGGACGATGACTGCGAAGAGGCAAAGGAGAGGCGGAACAGATTTCAAAACGAGCGCACGATGATTTCTCCAAAGATGAACAATGATATTCCGGATACCTTAGAGAACGTACTCACGTCGGAGCCATCCAGAACATTGTTCAGAGGAAGAGGACGGGGTCGCGGAATAAGAGGGGGTGGCAGAGGAGGAGGAGGAAGATTTAACGTACAAAGTACTGGAAATTTCATTCCAAGGTAACGTTTTAATTGATATAAAATTGGTTTTAATTAATAGAAATAATAATTAAATGAGTAAAGTAACGCGAAAGAAAAAAAGTGTGTTGTCTGTCTATGTTACATGTATTTCTGATTTGTTTGGATGTTCTAACGCAATATATTTTTTACCTTGTAGATTTGGCACGGCACGGTCGGGTTTTGAAAATCAGCCACCTAGCCAGTGCAGACCGCCGCTGATAGAGACCAGACCGCCGTGTCTCCTTGGCGTACCAAGTATCATACAAAATCAGATAATATACCAACAATCTAATCCACAACAACCTTTTCAACAGCCCTTCGGTCCAAATGGTCCGATGCAAGGGCCGCCGGCGCAGTTCGCGGAGAACAGGCCGCCATTCAATCCCGGTGGACAGTTCCAGGGTCCCTTAGGACCGCGTCCGATCGGCTCAAGGCTGCTCGATTATGGACCCAGGGGTCCCTTGACGGGAGGACCTATACAGGGTCCGAGCTACAATTGTCCGCCCAATCAGCCGCCGTATCACCCGCCAATGCAACCGCCGTTTCAAAATTCGGCCGGCATTATACAAGAGAATCGACCAATGCAGGGTAATCAAGGACCTTTATTGCAAGGAAATCCCGGCGGGGGATCGCTCCTTGGTAATCCGAATATGTTGCCCGGGAATCCGCAGAGTATGCTACCACCGAGTGGAAATTTACCGATGCCACCGATGCAGGGATTTCCACGTCAGCAGCCTTCCCAAGGCCCACCTATGCAAAATCTACCGCCGAATATGCAAATGCCTAGTCAGCCGCCCTTCGAGAACAGACTGCCGCCATTTCAAGAGCCACAGTTTGAAGGCCGGGGTGCTTACGAAGCGAGAACTGGTTATCATCCCGATCAAGTGTCTAGTAACCAATTTAATAATACGCCGATGCCACCGGTACCACAACAGTCGGTATCTAATGTGTCTTTGCCGCCTGGGCACAAGATTTTAATCAATCCTCATTTCAGAGGCACTGTCCAACCCGCAAACGATGGTGAGTTTTTTTTTAACAAATTGTGCATATTGAATTTAATTATGTAATTGATTAATTACATAATTTTTGATCATGTGCGGTTTTTTACAATAAATGTATTTAGCTCGACTTGCATGGGATTCTAATCAACAAGTTCAACCACAAGCTTCTCACAGCGGACAATTTTCACAACCTTCCTCGTCGTATCAAAATCAGGGGTCCTACAATCAGCCTCAGCAAAGTTCGTTGCAGTATCAACAGAACTATCAGCAAAATAAAAGTGACGTAAGTAATGACATTACGCCTTAACATCATATTACAAATTAATAAATTGAAAAAGTAGACTGTGAATAATGTAAATCATAAAATTTTATTATAGGACCCATATGCATATTTTTCTGACGTGTGGCAAGAAAATAGACCTCAGAGACCTCCAAATATGAGCCCGAACAAACAATATCCTTTAGATAATAATTATTCTCGTGAAAGTAATTATAATGATAATAAATATAAATCGGACAGCCAATGGGATCCAAGGGACAATTATCAAGAGGTAATTGTTATAATTTTCAAGCGATATTTATTTTATTTTATTTACTTTTAACACTTATATATAATCATTTTATTTATTATATATCAGAATCACAGAGTATCTCACCAGAGTTATCGGGAAAGAGATACCTTGCGAGTAAGAAACGATCATGTACGAAGAAGTAGAACGCCGCCGAATGTGTATCGTGATCCTTATGATCAGAAAAGTTCTAGACCGACGAATATTGCACCTCGTGGAGTAAACAGGCCTCTACAAAAGAGGATCTCTGAATCGTCGGATAAGGGACCGCGAGAAATAAGCCCAAAACGCAGTAAGCCGCCTAATAGAAATCTTCAAGAGGTACAAAGAGTGGATACAATAGTAGACGAAACCGTTGCCGATAAGGTAAACTTCTTATTCCACAAGCGATACAATAAATCAGAATGATAGATTCCAAATATATTGCGAAACTGTAATCTCAGGAGGAAGATAACGATCCAGAAATGCAGGAGTACCGCAAGAAAATGGAGGAGCAGAAACGTCTTCGAGAAAAGTTGTTGCGGGAGAAAGAGAACAGGCGTAAAATGGCCGCAATAGAGAAACAAAATGAGGATGCGAAGTCCGATTTGAATATCACTGCAGGTAAATTACAATGTTATTTCTACAATTATTACGTTATTATGACAGCAAGAATTATAGCGTATATCTCCTTTTTTATTTGTTATTGTATTACAATGATATGATTGAAATTTTTTAGTGAATGAAAATACGCAGCAAGAAACGAAATCAACCCTGATCGGATTTGTTAATAACGATAACGCTGTTAAAACTCGCCCTGGTGTTACTAAAGGACGCAATCGTCCTGTTAATACACAGAGTACAGAGGTACAACATTAATTACATCATTATGTTATATATTCTTAATTGATTTTTTTTATTCTGAACAATATGATGAGATATATACAACTATATAATTGTATTATATTCTTTCTCTTGTGTACGTGTGTATGCATGTATGCCCGCATGAATCTTGTGTGAATGCGTGAGTACATGTATAAAAGAAAATATATGAGAAATTCTTATTCCTGTCTAAGTTAAATGTGGACAACAAAAATATGATCTAATGATACTTTTTAAATACATTTTACTTATTACGATACTTATAAAGTATTAGATAAATTATGTATAAATTTGCATGTAATTGAATAATTTCGTAGATCAAAATTATTCTCTTAAAATCACAATGTTATATATTTATCAATTATTAGTGGAAAAAATGTCAATTTTTTTAATATTTATTACTAATTATGATTATATACATTTTTTAATAAATATGTGATTCTTTATACATACAATTAAAAGTCACTGTACATTTTCCTTATATTTTAATAAAATATACTTTTGCAATAAATTTTGTTTTTTTTTTTATTTCCTTTGGTGTTTAAAATTTGTGTTTAAAAATTCAATATTGCTAAATTTTTCATTAAAGTTACTTTTTTTGTTATTTAGGAGATGCATATTAGAATTAAAATTAGTTTGATGTTATCAGTATCTTTTAAATTAAATTTAAGTTTGTTTCTGCGAATTAAATTTTTCTTTAAAATAACGTTTTTGTTGTAGGCAGCAGACAGACCAGCTAATGTACGAATTATCAGAACGATACAAACCAACGATTTATCAGACACGAGTAATGCAAAAAGTAATTCCGGACATGTAACTAATCAAGCGGTTGATAATGTACAAACAAGGCAAGTGGTGCAACAGTCGGGCGTGCGAAGAGTTGTGCTACAGAAGCCTCTGTTAAATTCCCAGAAGATTGCTACCACGATACAAAAGACTGTCTCTAATTTGCAAAAGAATCAAGGATTACAGCAGAAAATATCTAACCCGCAAATCGTACAGACTCAGAAAGTTTTACAAAATCAGGGTAATATATTACAAAAGTCGACAGTCGGCTTAAAAGCCGCGATTGTCAATCAGAGAGTAGTGGCGCATAAAACACCAGGCGGTTTGCAGAAAACTGTAATTAACGATAGCATGAATGTTCACGGTCAGAAAGTCATGAATATACAGCAAAACCCGCAACGAATTGTGCTGCAAAAATCTGCAGTTCAAGCGAAAAAATTACCTGAGATTAAAACAAACACGGTTAAATTAGAAAATTTGGCCGCGAGTACGTCCGAGGCCCAAATTAGACGTATGTGTCAAGCCATCGGAACCATTGAGGTGACTATATTTACATGAAAAAGAACATTCACCTGGCACATTTATTTTTATTAACGCCTATCACTTTTATTACGCACGTTTCATTTACGCTTTCTTCATTTTTATGATTACGGAAAGTACTTTAGGCTTAAGTTTACGTATTCTTCAAAAGGCTATGCGATTTGTTTCTGCATGCATATACTCTGTATTCTTTTTTTTTATTTCTATATAAAAAGTTTTACATATGATAACATGAAAGATATACGGTATAAGACACAAGATATCATTTTGTTTTATACAGTTTTATGACTTTAAAAGTTACCTTATAGTATGTGTTATTCCATATGCATATATATATTATATTTTATCGATTGTTCTTTAGTTCATAATTTTGCCATTGTTAAGATGTATCCAAAGATATGTATTATAAATAACTATAATTACATCCATTCCAAAGATATGTATTAGAAATAAGATCTATTTTTTAGTTTTTTTACATATATTTAATACATTTTTCTTAATTATATAAAGCATTTGTTTTATATAGAGTTATATCAAAATCATAAATTTTCTATTCTATTGAGGTGTTTTACATTGTAATACAATTATGGTTTTTTAACAGTTTTAAAAATAAAAAATTATTATATCCATAATATATAAATGTTGAATATGTAATAAAAAATGAAAATCTTTATAATACAGATGCTACTATTATACATATATTATACTTGGTCCTTAGTATATTTGATGTCAAATTCTGATTCTATGTATATACTCTATGTATATACTCCTAAAATTTATATATATATATATATATATATATTTATATATATTTATATATCTCGTCGCTTCCAAATAAAAGGGTGTTAACTCAGAAGCCGTGAAAAAGACGGTTATTCGGAAACCGGTTGGAAAAGGTGTTAACTAGGAAGCCGGTTAAAAAGGCGTTAGCTCGCGCCCTCAAATTTTTCGTCTCAATTTAAGTTTTGCAAAACTTATTTAAAAAAACAGACAGCATTGCCGAAATAATTTTGGTACTCTACTTATATGTGCGTATTTATTTTCGTTTCAATATGTTTATGTTTTAAATCAAACACCAAAATTATTTCGGCAGTGCTGCGAAACTAAAATAAAACAAAACATTTTAGCAGGTGAATTAACGCCTTTTTTCACCGGCTTCTCACTTAATGCCTTTTCCAATCGACTTCCGAGTTGACGTCCTTTTTAACCGGCTTTCGATTTAATGCCCTTTTCAATTGGCTTGCGAGTTAATGCTTTTTTTCAAACGGTTTCGGAATTAACACTCTTTTATTCGGAAGCGACGATATATTGTTTTCATTAATATTTTCGCAATATTTTTTTTCATATAGAATGTAATTCAGAAGCTTTAACAATATAATGAGGCATGTAAACATTTATCACTTCTAATAGAAAGATTTAAGACTACTGGTGTGATGAAAAACATTTATGAATTCTATAAAACAATTATTAAGATTTGTTCTATTGACTTTATACTTCTAATTTCTTATTTTCTTTATCTCGAAATCTGTGCAGCGTGGATAAAATGTCTAAAGATTAGACCTAAAAATTATGCTTGTGTTATTTATAGATTACGCTTATTTTAAATAAACAATATATGCTCGATAATTTAATAATCAGTTTTCTTTTCTATTCTTCGTGTTATAGAGTATACGCATGGGCGAGGGTAACGCGACCATTGTGTTTAAGACACAATCTGCCGCCATGGTGTTTCACAAGAAATACCAACGTAAAATGCTCGATCTATCGCTGATAACCGTTCGTCTCGTGCCGCAAACCACATCCGGAAATAAAGCGGTCACAGCGGTCGCGAAGAAATCCTAAGGGGGAAAAGAAAGAATCTTGAGATGTTCTTAGTATCTTAATGTTAATTTGATGTAAACCGCGACTTTTAGATGATACACTCTCATTTCAAGGCTCATCCTGATCTGTTTGATAGAGAAAAAATATGTATTCTATATTTTATATATATATGCACACACATACACATATATTTCCAAAGTATATAATACACTGCAAAAATTTGTAAATTTCAGAAGATTCAGTTTCCAATGAAACAATGCTGTAAATGATAAGTTTCCAAATATTCAAACTGAATGCGATCAAATTATTATTTATGAATTCATCTGTACATAATGATAAATTGTATATTTCATATAAAATAATATGTAATGATTTGCATATAAAATAAAGTTATTCGCAACAATGTATACAAATATCATCAATAACCAGTATACAAGAAGATAATAAATTACATGTAAATTATAATCTACATATTATATTATAGAAAAGACATATAAATGCATATATGTATTTATATATATGCCTTTTCTGATATAAATATTAAAAAACGGTTATTTGATACAAAAATGGAACGTCTATTTTAAATTATCTCTTCTTTTTAGCTGATGGCTTATTACTCTCATCATCCAAATGATATCGTTTCCTATTTGTTGTTCCTCTAGTAGACAAATAACTTTAACTAGATTTTTTAAATACATAAACTTTAATTTTTTTCCAAACTTTTAAAAATTTATGTAAAAAAAGAAATTATTTAAAAAATACATTTCCACATAAACAACAATATTTCTTATTCCATATAAATTTAATTTAGAAATAAAATGTTTATATATTTCATGATTAATTAATAAATTATTTAATTCATTAAATTATTTAATTATAAATAAAGCGCGCTGCGCATGCATCGTTATGTATTATTCGTTTTCATAAGAATTTAAGATTAAAAAGAACTCATTTTTTCGATAACTTTACAACTTCAATAACTGCACAAAATTAAAGTTGGATAATTTAATATATTTTTTTAACTAAATCAAGTTAAAAATGTTAAAACTAATAGCTTAAATTAATTAATTTTGTCAGATTTCTCTCCGGATAAACTGTACCCGTAAATTTTACAATTATATGCATTCATATTTTAAATCTGTTTTATGCAAATCGTGTTCTATAAATGTGCAATACCACATATACATGATATAAATTTAATTAATTAATTTGATAAAAATTTACTCACCGATTGTTGTCGCTGCTCTTGCTGCTGATGCTGCTGCTGCTACTGCTACATTCCTTTTCCGGTTTTGATTCTGAAAATGTGATAAATATTATTCCTAAACTCAAACACAAAAGCAGGCAAAGAAATGTATCACTTGAAAAAATAGTATATTTAATACCGAGTCGCTTGATTCATGGATGCCGCTTTCTGCTGACATCATTGTTATTAATGTGCGGTTCGGGAATAGCAGGATGTCAGCAGAAAGCGGCATCCATGGAGCGATTCGGTATTCTGGAAAAGGAATTAGCAGTAGCATCAGCAGCAGGAGCAGCGACAGTAATCGGTGAGTGAATTTTTATCAAATCAATCAAATGAATTTATATCATGTATATGTGGTATTGCACATTTATAGAACACGATTATGCACATTTGCATAAAACAGATTTAAAATATGAATGCATATAATTATAAAATTTACGGGTATAGCATGAAACAAAACCAAATAAACGTACGTAGACATAGCATAGAAGAGACCCAAAAAGTCATGCACATTACCTACGGGATTCATAGATATTTGACTACATAGTTCAATGTGCACATTTTGTGCACATAGAGGCGCTGATGGATGAAAACACCTAAAACGACGCGATGACCGCTCAAGTACTTGAGAGAGCAACTCTACTTATTGAGATGAGTGGTTAAGAATTTCCCCCAAGTTTGGGTTCGTTAACTGTTATTATCATCAGATATCTTTTGGTAGGCTAAAAATATTGTAAATCTTTATTTATATTTTTTTTTCCTTATATATTTCCTTAATTTTTTAACTTTTCGAAAAAAATTCTCTATGATAACAATATAAATTTGAGAGATATTCTTTCAAACTGGGGCAGTACAGCAAAAAGTGCAGCAGAAAAGAACACACACCGACGCTATAGTCCGAGTCTGAGAACGCTGCCGCCGTCTTAAGTAAGTACGCCATTTTCTCTAGTAATTCGAGATTACGGGCATATAACAGAACATGAGCCGGTCGCGCACATCGAGATTATCAGTGTGATCAACAAGAGTGTTTTCATCTCTTTTTGAGATAGCGCAAAACAATATCGAGAGTGGAACAAGGTATATACCTGTTTTGTAACGTGGTATTCGGTGTGCGAGTGGATCTCGCGACCAGGCAGATTGGTGTACTTTAGCGTAACGGATGCTTATATACCTGTACATTATTCAAGTTTTGTAAAACTTAGTTTAAGAACTTTGAGAGACGTTTCCTCGTTATAGGAACCAGTTAGCCAACGGACATGGCTTCTACTAAGGTTGATTGGGGGCAATACGCCGATGAACAAGATAAATTGGCGTCAAAGGTAAAATAGAGTTCCCGCGGATACTTTACGCTGGTGTAAATAATCCTTTCATGTGTTTCCACAATATCCATTTCATGATTCGCAGAAAGTTAATATTATCAGCCGATTTACTTGCTCTTAGATTATATTGTTTGTTTTATTACCTTCTCTACGATAACCTCCTCTTGTACAAGATCTGTTTGTTGAAACATGTTACATGTATTTTCATGCTTGAAGAAGAAAACTACATCAACAGCATTAGTTGAAATTATTTGGCATGGAACTGATACAAAAAGTTTTTATGTTGTCTTGTGTGTTGCATATAGGTAACAAGTTTGAACTTGGATAAACCAAACACAACGTCCGTTCCACCAGTAAAGGATGATTCCAAGAGTGACGATGACACAGCCGAGGACCAAATCTCACCAGCAGAGAAATCACTTTTGCAAAAAATTATAAGGAAAGGATTAGTTGAAACAACAAAAGACATAGAAGTTCAAAGAAAGGATCCAAATTCTCCATTATACAGTGTTAAAACTTTCGATGCTCTTCACCTGTAATATAATTTTATATATATATATAAAATATTATTTTTTATATGGAAATGTATTTTTTCTCTTAGTTTTTTATATAGATTTTATAAATTTTTAACTTAAAGTTAATAAGTTAAACTTTGTTTTAAAAAGAAATAAAATTAAATGTTTTTAATTTTTTAAATTAGCTTTCAACTCTTTAACAAGCTACCCAACTCTAACATGTATGTAATTACAAACATTTTTTTTTTTTGCATATAGCAAACCTGCCTTGTTAAAAGGAGTATATGCAATGGGATTCAATGCACCCTCAAGAATTCAAGAAACTGCTCTGCCCACTCTGCTTGCTGATCCGTAAGCCCAAAATTGATTTCTCGATATTCTTGGCTTTTCACAAAATACCTGGCACACTTGACAGGAAAATGGTTTTTAGTCCACAGAATATGATTGCACAATCTCAGTCTGGTACGGGTAAGACAGCTGCGTTTGTACTCGCGATGTTAAGTCGGGTAGATCCTACATTGAATTATCCACAAGTACTTTGTTTATCGCCGACTTACGAGCTGGCGATTCAAACTGGCGAGGTAGCGGCGAAGATGTCACGCTTCTGTCCTGAAATAAAGATTAAATTTGCTGTCAGAGGAGAAGAAAGTAATATATTATTTTTTCATGCTATTTGAATTTTCTGCTACAGATGTTTTGGGATTTATATTGCTTTTATTATTTCAGTAAGCCGTGGCTCGAAGATTACAGAGCACATTATAATAGGAACTCCAGGCAAGGTGTTGGATTGGGGACAGAAATTTAAGTTCTTTGATTTAAGCAAAATCTCTGTGTTTGTATTGGACGAAGCTGATGTTATGATCGCTACACAAGGCCATCAAGATCAGTGTATTCGTATTCACAAGTAATATTTCCGAGATGATTAACACTTTTGTAACTGAGTATGTATATATTCTACGCAAGAGATATCACTTGTATTTCATGTACAGATTACTGCCACGTTCATGTCAGATGATGTTTTTCTCTGCGACGTATGAGCCGGAAGTGATGAACTTTGCAGAGATTATAGTTAGTAATCCATTAATAATACGGCTATTAAGGGAAGAAGAGAGTTTAGATAACATCAAACAGTACTATATCAAGTGCAAAAATATAAACGAAAAATACACAGCTATCACCAATATCTATGGCATGATTACTATTGGACAAGCAATTATTTTCTGTCATGTAAGATTGATTCTGTTACTTATTAAGTTTTATAAGTAGTTCAATTTGTAACAAAATTCGTTACTTATTTTTCAGACAAAGAAAACTGCTAGTTGGTTGGCAGAGAAAATGACGAAGGACGGGCATGCAGTAGCGATATTGTCTGGTGACTTAACAGTAGAACAAAGAATTTCTGTGTTAGATAGATTTAGAGCAGGACTCGAAAAAGTTCTGATTACTACAAATGTTTTAGCTAGAGGTAAAATGAAAGGAAGATGGGCCAGTTTTCGTTCTCGAATTGGTAAAAAGTGGTTTTTTAAAATAGTTTTTGAGTGGTTGAAACTGATCTTCAAGATTTTTTAAATTTTTATTTGTCGGAAAAGTATTAAATTCAACAAAACTATTAAATGTTTAAGAAGCTATTATGAAAATGAATGTTCTTATATATGTTAACAGAACTAGTAAAATAAGCAACATTAAGTGAAAATTGATATATGAATAACACAAATTAACAATTAAAAAAGACCTTATTTGATCAAAGTGATAATATTTCTTACAAGTCTTATAATGTTTAGTAGTAAAACATACTATAATAAAATACAAAATATTTTTGTAAAGGGTTCTTGAGGAGAAAGTTTTTGAAAAACGTAATAAACACTTGCTGTCAAGATTTAAAATAGTTCTCGTCAGTAACATCTTCGTTTTTAGATATTTATAATTTTTTATTCTGTTTATCAAGCAGAACATGAACTATTATAGATAAGAGCATTATCATGTTAGTATGTGAATTGATATATTTGCGGAACTCTATAATAATTTATGGTATTATATGTTTAATAGTTTTATATGCATTTTAATACTTTCCTGGCAAATAAAATTTTTTGGAAGTTAGAAGTGTTCGAAGTTTTGAATAATTAGATTCAGCAGTTCAAAAACTGCAAACCAAAATACGATTTTTTGCCACTTCTGGTATCAAGATTGGGCCATTTTAAGGCTGCGTTCCGATATTCACTGCCAGTACTGAAATTCTACAGTGTATGTGTCGTAAACTATAGATTTTCAGTACTATAGATACTTCAGCAGTGAATATCGGAACGCAGCCTAAATTTACATCCTTTAACATACAACACGCGTACATTATTAATAATATACAATATTTTTGACAGGCATTGATGTAGAACAGGTGACGATAGTGGTTAATTTTGACTTGCCAATGGATCAAAAGCGGCAAGCCGACTGCGAAACATATTTACACAGAATTGGAAGAACAGGACGATTCGGAAAATCGGGGATTGCCATTAATTTAATTGATTCTGAACACGCGATGCAATTGTGCAAGGATATAGAGCAACATTTTGGCAAGAAGATCCATTATCTCGATGCAGAGGACGCGGATGAGATTGAGAAAATCGGAGCTTAGGATAATATGCTTTTTATTATGGATGTATCTAGGCTTTAATATAATATTTTTTAAAGCGGACTTCTCTTTGTATTTTGAATATGAAGTATTTTGTTCCTAACAAACTACACTATGAGATTGTTTTTTTTTTTGCTACGTCTTTTTTGTGGCTACATTTTTTTTATATTTCACTGGACCGATACAAGATAATTCAGGATTGGATATTTTTGTTACATGTGCTAGAATGCACGCAGATAAATAAAAGTTATGTTATGTTGATTCTATTCAACTGTGCTGAAATTTTGTTTTACCTTCTCAAAAAGAATTAGCGATTATTTTTTTCTCGACTACATAATTTTAGCTTAAGTTAATTTTCCACAAATAATACGCATATTTCATTTTTACATTTTATCTTTAATGAGAGAGAATATATACTATAGCTAGAGAACTGTATAAAATATTGAACAGATTGTTTATTTTTGTTTGATTCCTCTCGTGAAACAATTTGTAATCTGGAATATCGGGAATATAACGATAAACAGAATGAACAGAGTCAGTTTAAAAACTATCATCGTGTAATTGGTTGAATTCATCGAATTCCACATTCTGTATAAACATATGTTAACAAGTTCGTTTCACATAGCATTTTTTTTTTACATTATTAAATGCATTTGTATTTGAAACATTCATATACTCACTGCATGTATTTATTACATGAAATAAAATGAGCGATTTGTTTACGGATTTATAACAATATTTCAGATCCCGCGAAACAAAACAAATGGGAACAGTGTTTCGTAACAATGGTTTTACACTACACGAGTCGTATCTTATCGCCTGTAAATGTTTCAAAGTACAAATTGTACGAGACCGTACGAATATCTCCTCTATTCCGTTCGAACGAAATCGAACATTTGGAACTATTTGAACAATATGTTGCGCGGCATAATCATGTTTCATTACGAACAGGATCAAGCAACGGGTTGGGTGTCTTTTTCTCAGTCTTTGCGTATTTTTTTTACATCATGCCACCCATGCCACCCATTCCACCCATACCGCCCATTGGTGATGGCGATTCTTCCTTTGGAATCTCCGTGACGACCGCTTCCGCTGTCGTCAGCAACGACGCCACACCGGCAGCGTCCGTAAGTGCCGTGCGTACGACTTTCGTGGGGTCGATAATGCCTTTCTCGATCATGTCGACGTACTCGCCCTTCAGGGCATCGTAGCCGAGCTTGCCCTCGCTCACTTTGGCTACCACGACGCTGGCGTCGACGCCGGCGTTCTGCGCGATCTGCAGACACGGCATACGCAAAGCGTTCGCCACGATCTTGATTCCAGTCTCTTGATCTTCATTCACGGCCTTGAGCTGTCGTAGCGCTGGTATGCATCTCAACAATGCGGTGCCACCTACGAAAAAACATTATGTTTTGTGTATGCGAGCTATACAGAAACGAGCTGACGAGGATTAAAATTCACCTCCGGGAACGATTCCTTCCTCGACGGCGGCGCGAGTGGCATTGAGCGCATCATGTACACGGTCCTTCTTCTCGTTAACTTCCACCTCGCTGCTTCCGCCAACTCGTAAGACAGCGACACCGGACGCTAGCCTTGCAAGGCGTTCCTGCAACTTCTCCTTCTCATAGTCGGACGTCGTGTTTTCAATCTGATCTCTGATCTGATCGGCTCTCCTATCGATATCGTTCTTACTTCCTTTGCCCTTTAGAATAAGAGTGTCGTCCTTTGTAATGATAACTTCTCCCACCTGACCTAAGTCGCTTGGCTAGAAAAAAAAGTATCATGCATTGAAATGCAGTCAAAACTGGATATTTTAGTGATGAACCATTACAGTCTATCAAGCGAAAAATTCAAGATTTGATTCTCAATTCTACTGTCTCATTAGAAAAAAAATAATCTACTGTTATTAAGATCATAATTTTTAAACATAAACTTTGATCGATTTTAAATTACTGAAATCAATCGAAATATTCTGATTAGAATAATACGTGACTCTATATAAAAATTGTAATTAACAAGGTTTTTGTTCAATCTTAATCTCTTATACAAATGTAATTTATAAATGATCAATCGAAAATTTGTAACAAATATGAAATAATTAATAATCCTTTTTTGTGAAAAATATATTAAGCTACTCTGATTATGGAATGGATGCTTACCTGAATATCTTCCAACTTGACAAGATTGGCATCGTCACCAAACACAATGCCACCAGTGGCTATTGCCATATCCTGAAGAGTGGCTTTCCTATTATCACCAAAACCAGGGGCCTTAACTGCGGCCACCTGCAGCCCAATCTTTAAACGATTAACAACAAGAGTCGACAGAGCCTCGCCGTCCACATCCTCGGCGATTATAACGAGAGGTTTGCGCTGCGAGTTTGCCAGTTCCAGAGCGGGTATAATGCTTTGAACGGAGGAGATCTTCTTTTCACTGAAAAGAAGGAGCGCATCTTGGAACTCAACTTTGGCACCCTTACTGGAGTTGATAAAGTATGGGGAGATGTAACCCCTGTCGAACTTCATTCCTTCTATGACCTCCAACTCATCGATGAGCGTTTTGCCATCCTTCACAGTGATCACGCCTTCTTTTCCGACCTTTTTCATAGCGTCCGAGATCAGATTGCCAACGGCATTGTCACCGTTTGCAGATATCGTTGCCACCTGGGCAATTTCTTCGGGTGTTGTGACAGGTTTGCTCAGACTTTTTAATTCGTCCTTAACTTTGTCTACAGCTAACATTACACCTAAAAAATCACAAATTGTTTCATGTCTGTTGTCTCACAAAAATATTGTATGTAATAACATATATAGATAGTTTCTTGATTCATCTCGGAGATTAGGTCAAAGTTCAACATTTCCTAAGATTCCGAGATACATAAATATATTTGTTGTACAAATGAACACTTACCTCGTCTGATTTCTACAGGATTGGCACCTTTGCTGATCTTCTCAAATCCTTCTTTGGCTATCGCTCTAGCTAATATAGTCGCGGTTGTGGTACCATCACCAGCCTCCTCATTGGTATTATTGGCTACATCCTGTACCAGTTTTGCCCCAATATTTTGAAACTTGTCCTTCAATTCGATACCCTTTGCCACAGTCACGCCGTCCTTTGTGATCTTCGGGCTTCCCCAGCTCTGTTCTAGAATAACGTTACGTCCCTTGGGGCCCATTGTCACGGCAACGGCGTCCGCTAGGATGTCTACGCCCTGCAACATCAAGGCACGAACCTCTGCCCCGAAACGTACATCTTTGGCATAAGTACGTGCCTGCACCTGACGCAGGGCTATTCCTCTCAGCATGGTGGGTAGTCTGTGCATCTACAAAACAAATTTTATATGACTTGAGCGCGAATTTATCTCAATAATACGCTCGATCTTGAATAATTTATGATGCAATCGCTTTCGATTCTCTCATTTCTCAATTATTTCAAGTATCAACAAGATCAACATTTAATTATTAAAACACCGCGATTCAGACAATTAATAGATCGTAACGATCGAGCCGATAGCGAGGTGTTCCCTCCAGGAAGGAACGCGGTTATGTAAAGTCCCGCGTGGCACGGCGAATTGAAGGTTAACGTTCAGCGGACGAGATTATCGCGGAGTCTGACTGAAAATCGCACGATCGACAGCGTACTTCGTTCCGTCTACGAGGGAAAAAAGAAGGATATCTATCGCCGACGCTCGCGAAGACTGCGCGCAAAGGTATCCCCCGGCCGGCTAAAGCCCGTCGAGCCCGGCGAAGTTTCTCGAATACTGAAGGTGCACGTGGCGCGGATACCGTAGCCGGGAGGCGACGGGTGGTCTCACCTTGACTGATTTACCTCGGGGAGATTCGTCCGGTGGACAATCGACGATCGGTGTCGGGAGCCGGATAAGCTGAGAATCGCCACGACGTGATTGAACGTTGTCTTCGCGGATAGAAGACGAGTGGAACGAGGAGATGGAAGAATGTGCGCTATCACATGGGGTGCAGTGTTGGGAAGGGGGAATCGGGGGAACGCGGAGCGGTTTTACACGCAAGCGCGACAGTGGCACCTCAATAGCGGATGTATCGTGGGGTTTTACACGAAGCGACGTTTATAATTTTCCAGATTGTATTTTAATCCTCCGCAAACTGGATGAATAAAAGTCACGCCCTGATATCATGTAGGATTAATTTTCACCCCGGATTATGCTGAAATCAATTTTATAATATACATATTTGTAAATTAACTTTATATGAAATAGCAAAGAAGTAGATATTGTTAATGAGAATGCTTTCTTTTGATTTTCTTTTATATAGGTAATTTTTTTATTTAAGACGCAAGTTAAAATACTCATGTGTTTTAAAAATAACTAGTTAAAGTAAAACTTCTTCTAACTCATTTGAAACTAGCTAAGTTAAATTAAAAATGATCTACAGTTTTATCAAATTATTAACTTTTCAACTACAGTTACTACTTAACCCTGAAATTCCTAGATTAAACATTTTTTAATTTCTAAGCTTAATATATCGTTAAATAGTTTAAATGGTATCTCCAAGCACGCTGCGGACAATCATGTGGGGTACGTTCGGGGAGACGCTATTAGCGCTATCAGCATTAGTTTATCCTTGTTCTACTTTTAATGAGTAATAAAGATGGACTGATGCTGGTAGCGCTAATAGCGTCTCCCCGAACGCACCCGTGGTATGCTACGCGTGTGGCAAATATGACTAGACAGTGGGGGAAATGTCTCCGTTACTGCATTGAATGGGTGGCCTTCTTCCCCTCCTCCTGTTCCTTTTTCCTTCTTCTCCTCAATGCTCCGAGCTTCGATTGAATATAACCTTACCGCGATGAATTAATCCCGAAAGAATAAAACGTTCGGTGATTAATTTCTGACTGCGTATGGGAAATGAGACAGAAATCGGCAGGAGTAATCTTTCCCGAGATTTAATCGATAAACATGTACGTGATTTCGATTTTCCACGATGCAACGAGACGTCGCAATTGACGTGCGGCATACGTTCTAGAAAATACGACTCCGCGTGATGCAATCGGCCGGCTGCGACGATCACCTTTTTTTTTATATTCCTTCTTCCATTACTATACTACTGTAAATGTGATGATTTCTTCTCGCGGATGCCCGTGATCGGTCGAAGTTACAACTTTGGCTAAGTTGGTTTATTCAGAATGCGGTAGAAAAATTAATTCGTTTATCGATACCGAAGGTGTATTTTGTCGTATGTAAACAAGACTCGCCGCTTTAGCATGTTGCATCATCAAAATTTGAATGTAAAAGAGAAGAATCTCAAGCAAAAAAACAAGCCACGATTATGTTAGAATAACGTTAAAATGAATCGTGATTGATCGACAGAAGACTTTAATAATTATTCTAAATGTCATGATGACTCGTTACTTTTGCTTGGGGTATTTGATTATCTTATCTCGAACCTACAAACAGAACGTTATCGATATTTCGATGGAAAAAGTCGGATATCGTTATTTTTCTTAAAGAATCACTGTATAATTTGCATTAATATTAATAAATAAATCTGAATAGTAAGAGAGAAGAAAGAATTAACTATGATTTGTATTAATGTACGTAATATCAAATTTTTTCTTACCCTTTCTGTACTCTTCCCTTAAACCTTTTATTTTGCAGAATACAATTATAATAGGATACAAAAAATTATTCAAGACAATCAGATCAAAATTAAAAAAAGAATCAATCTTTTATCATTTTATCTCATTTTATTGGTTTTATGTAAATGCAGTGCAAACGGAATAGAAAAATAAATATCTTTTATCAAACTTAACCTACATAACCATTATACATAACCATACATATAATTGCAAGAGAAAAATTATAGAAGGGGCGAATAAGGCCGTTCTACAACAGTGTAAATGTAGTTGCAAGTCCATTTCTATCAATGTTAATTAGCTTTAATCTCAGTTTTGTTTTCCTTTTATCTTTTCCCAGTTCTAAAAGTAGAAAAAAAACCGAGATTAAAATTAACTTACGTTAAGAGATAGAAATGGACATATCGCTGCGTCTTCTACAATCTCTTTTACAACGTACGTTTACTACAATACAACATACAACGGCTTGAGATAAAGGCTGCGTTCCGATAATCACTGGCACTACTGGAAATCTATAGTTTATGTCACAAACACTGTAGATTTTTAGTACTAACAGTGAATATCGGAGCAGCCAAAGTGGGTTTTAAGTCTCAAGTCCTAAGATAAAAAGAGTTCAATCGTCCGGCTTGGAGACGCGCGTTACGTAATCGTTCACGATCCTTCTTTCGTAGCCACTATGCAAAACGTTCCTGGACGGAGCTTCTGTGGCGATTCCACAGCATATATAATGCGTATATATAATATATATATGTGCATGATTGTGTGCTTGGTCTTCGGAATCGCAGCATAGGCTTTTGGATTTTCTGTAGGATTCTGTAACTTTTAACGACAATTCAATATCGTTATATTGTCGTTGCGCAGCTTTTTTGTCATATATAATACGTGCGTAACGGCAATATAATAATATCGACTCTGTCACGAAAGAGTTACAGAATAGGCCTACTGACTGGAAGCCTGGAAGGGGTGAGATGATCTGATGGTGTTAGCAACAGCGGGGAGGAATTTTCGAGAACTTCGTGGCGCGCGTGCGCGTACCACTCTGCGATGTCTTGCTCGCTGCCGGCGTTCCGATAATCCGATCGGCTTCGCTCCGCTCGCGGTGGTCTAGGTTACACAACGTGCACGAGACTTCGAACGTGCGTTCGTCGCCGGTTTTCGCACTTACGATCGACTCTGTGACTGCGAAGGAATCGCGATCATGGTGAGAGATACTTTATACTCGTTTTTCCAGGAGTCAGCGCGAGAACAGGGAAGAGAAAACGTAGTGTCGCGCAAAGAATTTCCTCTCTTTCTCGTGGAAAAGATCCGCGTGGTGCAGACACGCCATTTCGAGGTTATTTCCTCGATAACCCTCGAAACGGTTCGGTGTCCACGGGGGTCGACGACGACGCGGTGTTATCACCGAAGCTGCGTTCGAGAGCGAATCACGAGACGTTGCGCCTTCTCGCCGATCGCTTTCGAAGCGAATCGCATTTGTTTATTGAATGAATTTGTTGAGATAGAGCATGATCTCTGGTATCTCGGCTGTAACTTGTATGAATTAGATCCCTGTCATTCCTTCGTATTTGTAATAATTCAATTCCTACGCGAGAAGTAGACAAATATGCAGGTATTTCGTTAACTTTTGCTATGAGGAAATTCTGCTGATAACTTTCATCATCTCTTCTGCCAGATTTTAATGTTTCAAAATAGATTTGGAGATGATGCTTAGTAGGAGTACACCTAAGTCAGCATGATAAAATTAAATTTCATCACAAATTTTGTAAATTTAATTTTAATCAAGTCAAATTATAAGATAAATATCCTAATAAGCTTAATAATATTGTTTTAACTGTAAAACTCCAGATACATGTCACTGGAACATTTATCTTAATTGACTAATAGATGAATTATCTCAGAGTTCCTGACACATTAACTTTTGGAAGACAAACTTTTTGTACATAGCTGAATCATTTTTATTTTCTATCCTTTTAGAGATAATTAAAGTCTATAAAGTATAGAACATAATAACAAAAAAAGTAGTAATTGTTTAATTTAATTTTTTACTTGTGATATAAAGAGAATATACAAGTAATCTTCAAAAATTAATATTTATTTGATCTCGAGTAACTTAGCTGTTGCTAGGGAAGGATTAGTATCTGAAGCTGAAACATAGACATCAATAATTGTAAATATCTATATATTTTCAGGCCGCTGCAAATGCTGTAAAGAGGTTGATTCCTCTCTTTGACAGAGTCCTCATACAAAGGGCTGAAGCTATAACCAAAACAAAAGGTGGTATTGTACTTCCAGAGAAAGCACAAGCAAAAGTCCTGCGAGGTACAGTCATTGCCACAGGTCCAGGAGCAAGAAACGATGTATGTACATGGAATACCCTACTTATATATTCTTTTAAATATTTTTTTAATTACTTGTTAATAATTTATACTATCTTTTTTTCATTGCAGAGAGGAGAGCATGTGCCTTTAAGCATTAAGATTGGCGACGTTGTGTTACTACCTGAATATGGCGGCACAAAGGTTGAACTTGAAGACAACAAGGAATACCATCTGTTCCGCGAGTCGGATATATTAGCCAAAGTAGAAGTTTAACTCGTTGAATTTAAGTTGTTTTCAATTTTGTAAATGCTATAAGTTGTTCTTCTGAGAAAGAACTTTATGAAATAGCAGCAAAAAAAATATACAGTTACATATATAAATGAAAGTTATTTAACTTGATAAAGACTCAATTTTTTCCTAATTTAAAGAATTTGTTGCTGCTAAAATGCCATTGTTTCTTACTGTACATGTACATACCATTTTCTGATAAAATAAAGCGTTTACTAAGGTATTTCATTTATGTTTATTACATTGTACATCTAATTACATATATCAGTTATGAGGTGATTAATCATTGCTGATAATTTTCAGACAAAACATAGAAAACTTACTTGTCTAATTGAAACAATTGGTTTTAGAAATTGTACAATAAGAAATTAAAATCCAGTTAAAACAAAGAATACTTATTTATTCGAAAAAGAATATTTACTTAACAGATTATATATAAAAGAATAATCTATAGCAGATAAAATTTTTTAATTATTTTAATTTAATGCCTTTCTTTACACCTGCTTTGATACCTGAGATCTCCCCTGAGTAACGAGTCAGTTCGTTTCTCACTTCTCTTACCTGCAAGAAATTTTTTTTTTATATGAAACATACCAGGAACTCTTGTGTATAATATATCAATAATAAATGTTCGCCCTTTATATATACATACCGCGCCCTTTCTGCGAATCTTGGCTTTACGATATTTGTTTCTATGCTTCACTCGTGGATTGCGCAATTCTTTCTTGCGATAAGGTGTAAGACCCCTGTTCTTCGCAATTTGGTACGTTATCGCTCTCTTAGCTTCTTCGTTTACAGTATTTACAATAGTGTTATCTTTTTCGTCAGCTACAAATTCATCGTGCATTTCGGCATCTAGATCTTCCATGCTTGCTTCTTCATCCATA
The DNA here is from genome assembly GCF_013373865.1 of Monomorium pharaonis. Taxonomy (NCBI): domain Eukaryota; kingdom Metazoa; phylum Arthropoda; class Insecta; order Hymenoptera; family Formicidae; genus Monomorium; species Monomorium pharaonis. The sequence continues at coordinate 21,460,904 of NC_050475.1, read as the reverse complement.
CTGTCAAACAGTAACTTTTCTTCTTGCATAACTGGCTTTTCTTTTTTATGTTCCAGCTTTTTAGTCAAGCTAATAAGTTTTGGTGCCTTTTTATTGCTAGCTTGTATCTGAGAACCATTTGATATGCTGTAAAGTGGCTTGCCTTCTTTAACTGCTTTTAGTATCTCTGTCATTTGTTCCAACAAGTTTCCCTGCTCTGACTGCAATTGATCGAGTAGTTGACGGTACTGCTCCAAACGTTTTACAACTGGATGCGATTTCACTGATTTTCCTTTGGCTCTCAGCAGTAAACAAAATGAGATATTTGTACAATAATTTAATATAATCTCATATTTGGTTCTGGCGAAAGCTACTGCATTGCATTCAGGACACGTTCCATCCTTGACCAATTCGAGAAAGGGCGCCAAAATATCCTTTGCTTCTATCATGCATTCTGCAATAAAAATAATTAACGATGCAAAATACGACTCTTCTAATGCTGTTGCTAATATCTTTGTTTATGATTATATAACAATATATATGAAAAAATGTAGCTTTTATTTATAAAAAATACAAAGCTTCTGAAAGCTTTATATATTCAGAGTAAAAATTGTAATGAGAACGTTACATTATATTGTAACATTACATATTGATAATTATCATTAATAATGAAAAGCATAAAAGCAGTTTTTAATATCCATTTTTTAAAGTACCTTTAAAAGTATCAATCATGATTGTAAAAGATTCCTTGTCAGACATTTGTTTAGTGTCCTCTTGGACAACTTTGCTGTCCTCTGTAATTGTAGCTACTTTATTTCTACTAAAATCTGAAACATCAGGAGCTAAATGCTGTTCCATTGATCTCAAATGCAGCCTCTTTCCTTCTTCCTCCTCCATCTCTGCATTGATTAAGTCTTTTTGGGGTGCCGATGCATAATCTGTATACTTGAAATCCGACGAGTAAAAAGCTTTTGCTTTACTACCCCAAGCCCTGTCATTTGGCATATCGTCATCCTCTTGCATCCCTTCGATATCGGATTCCATTAAGTCTTGCTGATCGTCTTCCTCATCTTTCTCTTCCTCCTCACTGTCACTTTGCAACCCATAAACCTCGTCGTCGCTATCAAAATTCTCAGTGGTACGTTGTTTCCGTACTTTTTCCAGCAATTTCTTTTCAGTTTCTGTATATTCTTCTTCTGAATCCGTCACAGCATTGATGTCCACATCTTCGATATTGTCGTCTTCCATATCATCAATGTCCTCTTTATTAGCAGGCATTTTCGTTCTACATGAAAGGAATTAAATTCATAAATAAAAAACATTCATAAAATAACATAAAAGAGAATATAATATCAAAAATGAATGTTTTGAAACATGAAATTTTTGAATATATCAGTAAAATTTATCTATTTGTGTCTTTTAACTGGAGTTAGTTCAATTATTTTATTTGCTTGTTATTATAATTAAAGTTAAATCAATAAGTCTAATAACAGACTTTTGAAATTCAAAATAAAGTATTGTTATCCTAAAGTCTACGTATATAATTAGTTCAAGACTGATCATTCTTTATAAGATTTTATATAAATTATTAAGATTTTTTTGAATTTTTATTCTTTATTAATTTAACACATTTTTATTACCTTTTTTTCCGACCCATATTTTCAAGTAATACAAAACTGCTCCGAAGAAATAGAAATCGTTCTCACGTGTTGTCTCACGTCTTTATGTAAACCTAACCTTACTTTAACCACAGACAACCACAGAGAAGTCAAGAGAAGTACGATTGTGAAGTGACAATCGCGCCTCTATGTTCGTAAAATGTGGACATTGAACTACATAGAAAATGTTTGTGAATCTTGTAGGTAATGTCCACAATTTTGTGATTCTCTTCCGTGCTAATTTCGTACAACCATGGAACAGGATAATTTAAAGTAATGAGTAAGATAATTTAGTAATATTAGAAATGTGAAATTCTTGTATTTAAAACAAGAATGCATAAACTTTAGGAAAAAATTAAAATAAAAGCAACTTTTGATAGAGGAAAATAGCTGAAATAGCTTCTTTCTCGGGTTAAGCCTCGTCTACAGAAGTTGCAAGCAGCCAGTTGTGGTTTGCGACAGCCAATGATTGTCGAGCTTTAATTAGAAACTAGACGCTCATTGGCTGTCGCAACTGGCTGCTTGCGACTTCTGTAGACGAGGCTACGTGACGTCACGCGACGACTCGACGCGCCACTCAGTTTTTTTTTGCCGCGCCATGTTTGTTCTTGCTCTGCATTTTTCCGCGCTTTTTGCGTGCCGATTGTGTATAAATACGAGAGATACGGGATCAAAAGTGGCGAATACAGTAGCGGACTATCGTCTTAACGACGTGACGCGTGGAGGCTGCCGTGGAGATGATCATGCTCGTCAAGATGGCCCTTCGTGAAACGATACCTGTTGCGTCGCGACAAGTTCAACTCTCGCGCGCGTTTCGCGTTTTACTTGCGTCCGATACCTCCGATATTCCGTGTGATTATCCGCACAAATGTAGGGAGTGCTGAATAAAGTATCGAGCAATTCATGTGCGGTTCGAGGAGGAGAGCACCAGAACTACGAAATGTTAGCGGAACTTCGGCGACGAAGCAGCATACGTGGAGTAACATCAGGCAAGTACGTTATTAATCGGTACAGGATGGATGAGACGCCATATTTGATGTTATCATTTCAATTTGGAAACCGTTTGAGAAAGAAATCGAAAGTCGTCAGTGAATATTAGCCAGGGATTATTGGGGTCGCGCTAATCACGAACCTGCTCATATTTATACAATACGAATGTACAATATGACAGATAAAATAGCAAATTGAAAAACTGCATCCTTTAGCATGTTTTTTTTGTAAGAAATTGTTCACTGCTAAAACGATGAGTCACGACGACGACAATATTTGACTCCAGTTTTTTTTGGTCTTTTTCCTTGTATGATTTTCTTCTATTCCAAATTAAATATAATAAATGCAAGTTTGAATCAGACATCGAAAATGCTATTGTAATAATTTCTTTGATACATTCTAAATTAAAAAAAGTTAAAATATTATTTAATGTGTTTTATTATGTTTAAAAATTAACAAAATATAATAAATCTATGCTATATAATAATATTTTATTTATCTCAAGTGTTTCTAAATAAAATAAAATAGCTGAATAAATAACTATATTGAATAAATAATATTCTATTTACGTTTATGAATTATATTTTCAGAATTATTCAGAAAGGAATACAGCAGCGGCAACAAATTGCACCAGCACTGGTGAGTGTCTTAATAATTAATTGTAACTTTAACAAATTTCTCAGAATATAATAAACCTATGCTATATAAAAATATTTTATTTATCTTAAGTGTTTCTAAATAAAATAAAATAGCTGAATAAATAACTATGTTGAATAAATAATATTCTACTTATGTTTATGAATTATATTATATTTTCAGAATTATTTAGAAAGGAATATAGTAGCGACAACAAATTGCACCAGCACTGGTGAGTGTGTCTTAATAATTAATTGTATCTTTAATAAATTTCTCAGAATATAATAAACCTATGCTATATAAAAATATTTTATTTATCTCAAGTGTTTCTAAATAAAATAAAATAGCTGAATAAATAACTATGTTGAATAAATAATATTTTATTTATGTTTATGAATTATATTATATTTTTAGAATTATTTAAAAAGGAATGCAGCAGCAGCAGCAACAATTGCACCAGCAATGGTGAGTGTATCTTAATAATTAATTATATCTTTAACAAATTTCTCAGAATATAATAAACCTATACTATATAAAAATATTTTATTTATCTCAAGTGTTTCTAAATAAAATAAAATAGCTGAATAAATAATATTCTATTTATGTTTATGAATTATATTTTCAGAATTATTCAGAAAGGAATGCAGCAGCAGCAGCAACAATTGCACCAGCAATGGTGAGTGTATCTTAATAATTAATTATATCTTTAACAAATTTCTCAGAATATAATAAACCTATACTATATAAAAATATTTTATTTATCTCAAGTGTTTCTAAATAAAATAAAATAGCTGAATAAATAACTATGCTGAATAAATAATATTCTATTTATGTTTATGAATTATATTTTCAGAATTATTCAGAAAGGAATGCAGCAGCAGCAACAATTGCACCAGCACTGGTGAGTAAATTTAACGAATTTATTACAACAAATTGGAAGTTGATGGCGATTCATGTTATATATTATACAAAATATTCACGAGATTTATTATTATGATATCTTGTATGAAAAAAAGGAATTGTTTTTAAATTGAAGATACAGGCAAAAAAATTACAAAAACTTGTCCGTCACTTGCATCATCACCGAAATGAAAAAGGAGTCAATATTCTCCTCGGAAATAAAAGCAATTTCTCTTTTTTTATAGATAATAATTATGCTTGGTTTTCTACGCGAACATGAAAATTTCCTTTGTTTTGATCGGCGTCGACAATTCCAACTTGCGTTCTACATGTTAGCGTTGATTTTTTTTTATACGTGGGATCATCAGGTTGGCTAATGGTCTTGTAATCGTGGGATATGCAATCGAGAGTGTTTGACTCCGATTTCCTTTTCGCCGCGGCTATCGATCTCTTATAGGAAAAGGCATCATCGTCCTTCGCATCTCGTTATCGCGGCGCCACGCGCCTCCTCGTCACCGCGCACGATTCTATTTACGAACAATAAGTACAATGCTCCTATCACACGTCGCTTGAGCGGGCGTCGCTGCCCCAGTTTCACTTTGCCAATAATGATCGTCTCGGAGACGCCAAACAACCCGCTCGATTCGCTTCGCTCGCTCGCGCTTTAAATGTAGAAACACACAGTCTTGCGTATAAATGCACGATGCGGCAGCACACAGCTTCTCGTCTCGTTCCTCGCATCCTGATGTATTTGTTTATGTCAACGATATTACCGCTCGCTTAAACGTGCAGCCAGCAGCACGGCGAGGTAACGTAAGACGCCCGGAGTCATTTCCGCATGGTGATAGTACTGTTGCGCTATATTCTTGGAAAATATAGCGAGGGAATGATACTCTCTCGAGAAGTCAGATGAACACCTTAATGGATCCCGACGCGTGATGCCAACGTGATGGCGAACGAAAATAAGACAAAAATCTTCTGAGAAACATTTAGATTTATTATTAAAAAAAAGAGAAATTTCCATCTTTGCGAAAATTGTCGTAAGATATAAAAAATAAAAACGACGTGTTTCGAGGACGCTGATATATTTAAAATGATCTACATTTAATGTTACAAGGCCGATTCTATCGGCGAGAGAGTCGTAACGGTACCGCGGGCTGGTTTCTTCGTTTTTTTGCGCGTTCTAACAGGTTGCAGAGCGACAATGCGCATGTAGCTCAATTCCCGCTTCCTTTGGTGCTCCTCGATACCGATCTTATTCAGGAGGTAGGGACCGCTGGTCATCATGCCGATTGCACCGAGTGGCGCTAAAAATACTATGGCGATCACGGATATCCTCACAACATCGAGGGCCAATTCTATTTTTGCGGGGTCGCCTTCTTTTCTAGCACGCTCGAACGCCATCGGCGCCAATGCCGCCTGGTTTTCGAAATTTTCCGAATTTTTGCACCGTTACTTTCGGCGGAGAGTTCGCGTGATGTGTTAGAAATGAAAAAAAAAAGGATTCTTTTTACTTGTAAAGTTCCCTTCGGTACCCAAGCTATGGCGACGAAAAGACGTTCCTTCCACGTGAAGGGCATTCGAATCGTCGTCAAAAAGGCGGTAGTACTTCGCACCTGAACTTAGAAAATTGTATAAAATTTTTACGATATTGTTGGGGATATTATTCGTGGGATAAATAATGTGATAAGGAGATTATTAAATAAAAAAATTAATCATTAATTTTTATTTTGTAGTAAAGTTAAGTGAAACATATAGATAGTTACATTCAATTTTCTACTCTCATCTTTAAGACTCATTTCTCATTCATGTCTTGCTCGACATAACTTACGGATACTCCCATGAGTACACAAGCGAGGTAAAGTCCAAATCTGGATATAGCCCAGTTTCTAAAGTCAATATCGGCGCCAATCACGCCTCCTAAAATCGGCTGCACGAAATGCCATAGGAAATGAAACGTCTTGTGAAAAGGCGTCGTCTGCAACACGAAATAATTTCGCGCGGAATCAATTTTTTTTAGATCTCTAATTTTTAACAAAAATGAGACACGAATTGACGAAAAACTTCTGGAAGACAAATTTTAATAAATTTTATATTATATGCACAAATATTTAAATAAGACAATTATATTATATTAAATTAATACTCAATTATATCTTTAAAAAATTCAACACAGAAATTGTAACAAGAACTGGTTTGAACATAAGTATAAAATGATTTTTATTGTGTTACTTACGTCATACGAAATCGTTAAGATCCGCCATCCGTGCACGGCTATGAACGATAGTATAATAGTGGCGAGATATCCTCCACCTGTGACCGCTAGTTTCGATGCTGCTGTAGTGCACATTAAAGATGCGATAGCTAAACCACCAATGCGATACCACGTTGCATATTTCTAAGACCCGATAGTAACGGAATAAAAGAAAGGTAATTTTAAAATAATAATAAACTATACAACGGCCAAGGGTATTTGTCGTACGATCGAACGAAAGAATGTCGAGCCCTCCTTGTTTTATTTAAACTCTCCGTTCCACCGCGAGCAATATTTCCACGTGAGCAATATTTTAATAAAACATCGCGAAAAAGGCGTTAATAAGTCCGCTCTTGTTAGTTCAGATTACACGAACGTGCTCCCGTGATACGTGACCCGAATTTCGTAATCTCTCGTACGCGGGGAAATGAATAAAGTACCTACGTGATTGCGATGAGGGAAAAAGACCAGGGCAAAGCCCAAGATAATTCCTACTATAAGTCCCAGGAGAAAATCTCGAATCCCACCGGGGATATAGGACCACCATTCTGTTCTCCCGTCATCTAGGAAGATGCATGGTTCGTTTTATGGAAAGCTCTTTGTACGTTTAGACTCTTTTTTTTATATATCTCGCACACCGCCACATTGCAAACCGCTGATGCATTAATCATGAAAGTTAAGAAATATATTTACTGCATTAATACGTAATTCATAGAAAAAGTAACGGAATAAGATCACTCGAAGATATATCGTTCTTCATTATACGGACTTATTTCTCCTTTTTTTCGGAAATCTCTAAATATGAATTAATTCAAAAATAATACAACTCTCCATCTGTTTTTACCTAACTTTTGTTGGCAATTTGTATTCTCTGTTGAAAATTGAAAATATTTCTCTTTTGTGTACGCGATATCTTTTATACTCGAAAGATTAAGATAGTAAACTAGATAGTGTGATTGCCGATGCATCATAACGTTTTTCTTACGATTTCTGTATACCGTTGCTAAAGACGAAAGAGAAGCAGATGGAAAACAAAGACACGATGTGGACATCGTCGATAGACGCCGCAGTACATAACAAGCTAGTAAATCCTTTGTCTTCTCCGTAGCCCTGTTCAGCTAAGGTAAGCAAACAGCTGACCGTTACTACAGGAGACATGCAGGCTACGATAGTCCTTGAAGAGACATTGTTATCGCAATAAATTGTTTTTATAATTTTGTAATAAAATAATAGTTTTATAATTATTAGTTTAGACTATGTATCTTGAAATTTTTTAGGATTTAAAACATGTATTTTAAAGCTTTTTTAAAGAAATTATTTCTTATTCTTGAACGGAATCATTATACTAAAATATTTTCAATTTTGACTATTCTTAGCAAATCGTAACAACTTTTGGTCAAATTTTTTTTTTTAAGAATTAACACTAATCTAGTCAAGATTGAAAAAATGAAAATAAATGAATCAATAAGCCAAATATCAAAATTTACAATTTATGTTTAGGAATTTTTTAATTTTCAATTCAAATTGAATTAATTTTAATATTGAATAAATATTGAATTAATAGAATTAAAACATTCTTGTGCTTAAATTTTTGTTGAATGGTAAATAATAGAGAAATCTTGCGCGCGTATAGAATTCGAGAGTCTTTATTCGAAAAAATATAAATTTTTATTATTTGCGTGAATATATTCTCATCGAGAATTGGAAATAGACGTAGCGGCAACTTACCCTGTCATGAAAGACCAATTCCACGGGAATCCGAGGAGATACTTGCACGAGACAGTGACCGTCAACATCTCGACGGTGCACGGGACGAGCGCTATGATCATTACGAATACCGGGTGCGCCCGCAGCGCGGTCGTCGTCAGCTGCAGGCCGGCACGTACCATGATGAAGGTCAGGCAGAAAGTTCTGATCTTGGAGGTCGTGCCTGGCCCGAGCATGTCATGTATATTGTAGACGTCGGTGTTACGTAGTATTATACCGGCGAGAAGCATCCCGAAGACGGGCGGTAGATGTAGTCGAGGAATGCCGGCGAGGGTCCAACCGAGCGCGTAGGAAAGAATGACGAGAACGAGGAGGCCAAATATACTACCGCCTGGCAGCACCATGTCACCCAGCAGGAAGTACAAAACGGCCCAGGCCAGCAGGGTCATACCGATCGCGGTCGCGAGTCGAAAAAGGTCCGCCCATGTCAGCTGTAGCTCGAAACACGTGGAGATCACGTCAGTCACGAGAATCTCTCGTAGCATTGGGTTGCAGAAGGTCGCGCGATGACAGCAGGTGTTGTCATCGTGCTCCTCGTCCTCGTCTGTCTCCTCCCCTATCTGGATCGACCTAGGGGAGACACGTAATTCTGCATTATTTAATGACTCTGCAATTTAGTACCGTAGCATCGGTGTAGCTACGTGATTGCTCGGCTAAGTGGAAATGGTTTTGCTCCCCGAGCGTCGCCGTTAGAACCGATAATATTAGATACAATAATATTAGGCTGCTGGAATCATACATGCGCATCGATTCACTTACTTCTCCCGTATCTGTTTGTTACTCGATGCTTGTGCATTTGCGGAAGTGGATGCAGTTGGTTCATCTTCAGAAATAGGTTGCATACAATAGCGCCTGCTTTATCTACTTGCACCAATGTGGTTCGTGTGCATCAAACTGTTCTTGAGATTGAATCCCTTATTGGTTTCTATTAGACATATATCCTAATGTATAGGTCTAACGGAGTGTTACAAATTCATCTTTGAATGCACGTGACACATGTATCTCGATCTACTGCTACTTTAACTAATTTCGTACTATAGAGACACAGACATATTCATTCTCCTTATATTACTATCGATGCATTGAAATTAACATGATACGATGAAAGTAAAGATGCTACCTTTACGTGTGAATAATTATTAATGGATGTAAAAATATCTAGAAAAATCTCTAAAAAAATATAAAGATATTGTAAAATAATAAATAATCATTACTAAAAAATAATCGAAAAACGAACATATTATATTATATTGTATGAAGATAGTCAATTCTAAAAGATTTTTAAGAGAACAATAATTGTGGAAAGTAATAAAGATCACAGGTTTTGATAATTTAATTAAGTTAAAAAAAGATATAAAATTATGAAAATAATAAATGTGTGGAAGAATGAAGGGAGTGTAGAGAAAAGAATCGAGTAAAAGTAGCATTATTATTAATTAAAAATTTTGCTGAAAAATTTACATTACAATTATATATATGACTGATGTATGTAATAGTAGATACTCACACTTTTCCCGCACGCACGCGGCAACAGTCTCATCTCTAAATGCAAATAGAAGATATTACCGGCGATGTACTCGTTCTTTAATTTATTCCATAATCGAGACGGTTTCCTCCGTGAAATATTCGCGTTTCTACGCGCCTCTGGAGTAATATCCCTTTTTCGGTGACGAGGTCATCAAGATACATATTCCGCGAAATAGAAAGAGAAGCACCGTGAAGAAAAACGGAACGTGGTAGACGGGAGACCGAACGTGGGGGGGGGGGGGGGAAACGAGAGAAGCTTTTAAAAGGGGCAAGTTCGGCGGAGAGCTTCAAAGGATTCCGCGGATATTGAATAATTCCGGGGACGCATCGCCTTATGAAATATTCCCGGTTAAAGCGTAACATTACGCTTTTGGCTGGTCCGTGTTTTGTCGCAAAATATTGCGGCACAGATCCGAATATAATCATTTTGCTTACTATTGATTCATCTCCGTCGGCGTATTACGGGGGTTTAATCCGCCTTATCGATATTAAATGGGATTTTATTACACGAAGCAAAGCACGCGCGTCCATCCATCCATCCTTCCTCTCGAAGATTCGCGATCGATTCGCGGCGGAGGAGTAATTTCAGCGCACCGCGATTTTTCATAGCGACTGGCAGCGACTGGCAAATCAAGAAGAATTGCGCGTGTACCATAGAAAATAGCCTGTGGAAGCGGCTTTCACTATATAGCTGGAATCTAGTGAAGTTAATGTAGGTTGCGCATACGATCGCGGAATTTTTAGAATCTCCGAAATTCACCGCTTTAGTGAAGGTTGACGGCTTAACGGCCGAGGAGCGAGCTACGCTCCATAGCTCAGGGCGCGAATTAGTAAACGAGGCCTGAAACTGCCAGGTTTTTTCAGCGTCAGCTTGCGGCATACAACGTGGCGTTTGGTTAAAGTTCCTCATCGCGGCCCAGTTTCTCTTGTGTGAATTATGCCTACGCCGTCGGACGGTTTGGGTTGCTTCCGCGAATATTTGATATTCGCTACTCGCTTAGCAGAGCTTTTTACAAATCAATATTTTCTACAAAATAGCATTGTGAAAACCTGCAGATTTCCATTTATTTAAAATTGACAAATTTTTAACCTGATAGAATTTTGCCACGAGAATTTTGATACGGATATTCAGTTGGAGAAACGCTTCGAAAAAATTTGAATAAAACGAAAAATTAAACTTATCAACGATTCCTGAAGCTTAACTATTCGACTAACCCGGCGATCTCTGCTTGCGCGACAATAGCATCGTCCAACCACCCTCGCAACATCACCGACCTCTGCTCGCACTCGCCCCGCCGTTTCTCTCCTACGCGCGCATTCTCCCGACCCATTTACCCTCTCCAGCCTTACCCGTGGCTCACTTCCACTTGACGCTTCCACCCCCGTGAGAATATTCAGTTCGCGAGCGATGCTCGCCGTGATCGTGCCGAAATTCTGATTGGCCCGTTTGGTTCCGTTTCTGCGAGGACGATCGTGACAAAGGGAGAAAAAGGGAGGAATTGTCGAATCGATTCGCCGATCGTTCGCGAGTTTGCATTTGCGTTTGCGGAATCGCATATGCGGATCTTGCGCGTGTGAGACCGGACAAATCGGGTAGATTCGTCCGGGTGCATGTAAGTCAATCCCGAAATTTTCATGTGCAAATTTGTGATCGGTTTGGTGCCATAAATTGGACCGTTCGATATCCCGATTGTCATTCTGCATAAGGTGAGTCTGTTTTCTATTTGAAACAATGTTCTAGAAAGATAAAGGTTTTATGATTGCAAATTAAGTATTCATGCATTAAGTGTGTTACGATTATTACATTAATCGTGGGTATTGCTTTACTCTCCGACGAAAATTGCTTCACGGTGATCTCTGACGCAATATATTTCCTGATAAATAATTCGCCTCTCTGAATTAAATTTCCACTTTTTTTAACATTATTACTTTGATTAATTAAATGTGATATTGCAACAGTTTAAAAACATTGACAAAAGAGGGCAAACAAATAAAGAGCTTTCACATACGAGCGAGAGATAATGCACTCTGTAAATTTTATTTTAAAAAATACTGCAAAAATCTTGCTGCCGAACGTTGTGTTCGTTAGTGGGCAACGAAACGATTGATTCGCTAAACAAAGAGACGACGGGGCATAAATACAATTACGTTGCGGTTGTCGCAGGAATGAGCAAATACGGTTGCCCGCAATTAATTCGTAGTAATTGTAAAAACGCGCGTTATTATATACTCCCTATATAATAACGCGTCCGAGACTCGCTCTCTCATTTTGTTATTACGTTAAACATGACAGGCGTATTTCGCGTGAACGTCACGTCCCATACCGATTTACGTGAGCTTCGCGACGCCCCAAACACCGTTAGAGGATATAAAGTATGCATGAGCTCGGAAAAGCGGTATCAGCTGTCGCCGTGAAGTTTCGCCGTGTCTTGAAGACGTACATTTTCGCTGTTGCACGTTGTAGCTCAAGACACTACTCACAGTTCGTCCGATAAGACGTCGGCTGGTTTGACGCTTAATAAGAGTATGCGGCGTACAATTTTATTAATCGTGTTCGATGTCGGCTCTCGCTGGGAGAAAAGTTGTTAACCCGACTAGATTTTTCAACTTTATTAATTTTCTTCAGTTCAGGTATTTACATTAAATTTAAATATCATAAATACTGTGAAGAAACTTAATCGAGTTGAAAAAAAAAATGTTTTCAAATCAATGACTTTTTTTACGGTGCATGATTATTAAAACGTTCTAATGGTACCAACGACGCCGGGGGAGGGGGACACTTGAATCTTGAATTGACTTCAGAGGACACGTTAAATGCATTCGCGCGCACGGTTGACCTATAATTCATTTGCGTCGTCAATGTTACGATCGATTTGGGCGTTGCTACCAGCATCGCATTACATCGGTACCGTCGCGCGGTTGACTCTCGTTGACGGTTATCGTCGTCGTGACGACGGATTATCGCGCGTGACAGCGTTAACGAAGCGATAAGGATGAAAGAAGCGACAAAGAACAAGACGACTGTCGTGAGAGAGAGACAGAAGGGTGGGGGGGGAAGAGAGATCTCGTAATTACGTTCGCGAGCGTCTCGGAATGCACGCGAGAAATTACAAGAGCACACGCCATAATAAAGAGGCGGGGGGTCTTTGACCTAAGGGGAAGGGGGGCGGAGGAGGGCACTTAAATCAACGGTATTGGATTTGTGTCTGGGACTGGGAAAATAGCACTCTTGGAAAATGAATATCTATTTTGGTTGTTGAAGCGACGCAGTCGGTCCGTACTCTCCGACGGCTGGTCCGCCGTCAAGTGGATTTAAGGTTATTGAACTTGTTCATTGATCCCTCTCGATGCACCAGCACCAACCATCCAACCATCGCGCCACGACCGACCGCCGCGAAACCTACCACCGACCATCGCTCCGCCGCGCCGCGCCGGCTCTCCCTCTTTGCACCTGCGACGTTTCTCGATTCTCGCGGCGCGCCGGTAAAAAACGTTAAAAAGGTTAACGTGTGTTAATTCGTTCCGGAAATTATTGTTGATTTTCCGACCCGATCACGCAATGATCACGGCACGCACGCACGCCTTGTTTCCCTCCTCGTTCGACTCGACTTTTCACGCGCGCTGCGCTGGTGGAAACATCTTTGCGTCTCGGACGTTGAATGATTAACGCGTCCCCAGATTAACGACACTCTCGGCCGCGAGAGATGTTGAAATTTTATTTCTACCGACGGGTTTGTCGATCGTCGTTAATTTCATCTCCCGATCTAATTCGGGAACTTCCCCGGGGTGCAACGACCCCGTACGCGGAAAACACTCCATTTTCATGAAGATCCTCGCGGACGCGATTTGTAACGTATATTATAATATAATCCTGGAATAAACGCGGTACATTATTTATTTGCGCGGTTCACAATGCCGCGGTTTGTGGACTTTATGACGGCATTAAATATTTATTGAGAAACGAAAGTTGCACAACGTTCCAACGCCGTTGCGTCTCGCAGTTTGTGTATTCGACGACGGGCCGTCTGTCTCTCTCTTTCTCTCTCTCTCTCCCTCTTCCTCTCTTTTGCCCGCTTGTAAATCTAACAGTTTTACGATAGTTGTAAAGCGCCTCGGTGAAATTTCGAGTTATACGTACGTAGCGCGAGCGGATTTTCGTATATATTATAGTTTCGAATAACGTCAAGATATTCTAAATGATACACGCACGGTTCACGCGCGGACGGCATGCATTTCGCCCATGCGCTTTTCCCGCAACGCGCGTCCTGTCATGTGCACAACGACATTTCCATACTTTTCAAACGCGTGAATCGCGCGGGACACAAAGAGTGCGGTTTTTTTCAGTTTACGTGGACGCATAACGACGCACACGTATTTCGAGCGAGTCGCGTTATCTAAAAATTGTACGCTATTAAAGGTAACAAATTGTCCAACTTATATTCGGGATCAAACAGTCACTCGTTATTCTTTTCTTTATTCGCAAAACATGAATATGCACGCGGAAAGAATGGTTTTGCTGATGTAAAAGTTTAGCTACAATAAGAAATTTTGTGCTAAATTTTTTTATACATTTTCTATTTGTTTGTTGTCACTAAAATATCGAAACTATTTGCAACATACTGGAGCGTACATAATTATTTTGACGATCCAACACAATTATTTTTACAGTCCAGCTTAATTTCTATAATTGCAAAGTCATTCTTCCCGCACTATCTATATAATTTCCATAAATAACTGCCGTTATATGATAACAATGTGCCATCGTTCGCGGACGATCGCCAAAAGAGTGAGTATTTTATCTGCCGATCGATGACGCGCAGATGGGTGACAGCGCTTTGTCGGATTAAAGCAGTACATTGTTGCAAATCGCGTGTCAGCTTTCCATCAACGGTGCTAACCATTTGGGAGGAAGGGGAGGGAGGGAGGAAAATGGTATCGCGTTGCAGATGGAACACGTTGTCGAATTATCTCCGGGAAATATTTTGGTCGAGGAGGGAGAGGAAAAAAAGAAACACTTTTGGACCACGCCTTCCCCTCCCCCTCCCCCTCCCGCTATCCCGATTGCTCTCCCGAGACGCGAAAATTGAATCCTCGGAGCTAGCGACAGGTACTCGATATGTACGAAGCGGAGCGCGGCTAATGGCCACGCTCACGTGTCTCGCGCGGCTTGACGGGGGAGAAAAGTGTTCTTACGTCACTAATCTCATCCTGATATATCGACCTCGCGCGCTCTCTCCGCTCTCCCGTCTTTTCCATGTCGCTGACGGTGATACGCTTGACGTGCCGCTGCGACCCGATTCTTAAAAAGTCAAGAGCCACGCGCCCTCGAGACCCGTCTGAATTCCGCACACCGGAGGCTGCATTTTCTCTTCGCCGCCGACGCGAATCTTCGACTCTGGCTCATCAGGCGAAAGTTGATTGCGAGGACGATTAACACGTTCGTCCGCACAAAATGTTGAGATATGTCAATTAAAAATATTTGATCAATATAACTGAATATTAATTGACTTTTTCACTCAACATTAGCTGTCACTAAAATCCTTTTTTAGTGTATTTTAAGCGGTTGTAAGGCACAAATCCTTTTGAGAATCCGATTTCTCCTGGGAAGTTATTACACAAGAGAACGGATAAATAATTTGTTTGTAAGTTGAGAACACATCGGTACATGTAAGCGTATACGCGTATCTCTAAAAATACCGCTATTAAATATTTCCTTGAACGTTTTTAGAAGATTGAAACATCAGTCGATGTACCTTCCGCGTTAGATTACCGCGCTTAAATAGGTCAATCTGAGAAGACAATGTTCGCCAAGCGGAAACTGATTCAATTTGTCTCGGACGAGGGATACTTACGAAACAAGTCATCGCGGGATGACTTTGAGTTTCAGTGAGCCAGGAAGGAGTGGCACATTAATATCCAAACTGTATCAAAATATTTAATATTATTGATATAACAAAAAATCTAATCTTATATTGCACAGTGTCTATATAGGGGGGTCTTTTTTGCAATTTTTTTTGCACATTTTATAATTGATTTGTACACCATATTTTATATCTTTATATTCTTGAAACATATTAAATGTATACATAAGTAGCGTAGTATCACTAATTTGTTTTTAAATAATTGTTTTGATATTGGAGAAATTGTTAATCAGAATCATCAGAGAGTTGTTTATAAATACAAACATGGGTAAAAGTTAATTAAAGAGAGTGTTTTCATAATAATTGAAAGAGAAA
Source organism: Monomorium pharaonis (assembly GCF_013373865.1). NCBI lineage: Eukaryota > Metazoa > Arthropoda > Insecta > Hymenoptera > Formicidae > Monomorium > Monomorium pharaonis. The sequence continues at coordinate 21,444,957 of NC_050475.1, read as the reverse complement.
AAGAGAAAGAGAGAGAGAGAGAGAGAGGGAATAAATAATAACGAATAGCTTATGAAAGAATGAGTAAAGATATTTAACGTTTTACTGACAGCCTGCAAAAGAAGTAAATGATCTTATTTGATAAAATCGAAACAAATTCGTCTCGTGCTACTAAATTGACCTGTCATTTCAAATGTAAATTATCGCCACGCATGAGTCAATTCGCGGTGCGCTTGCGGCGAGACGTCTGTCAAATAATGACAGCGTGCAAACACGACGGAACGCTAAACTGTTTTACGTGGCTAAGTAGATATCGTTAATTATCCATCATCGCGTCTCGCCGGCGGTCTCATCATTTTTTTCTACTGTTCGATTTTTTTGATTTTTCACCGCCAGACAGCTCGACGAATTTTTTCAGGTTGTTTTCCACGGGAAAAACACGCGGGGAATTGTTCTCCGCTCTTGAATTCGACAATATACACAGTACCGTGTTTCATCTGTGATTTTTGAAATAGAAACAGACTGTTATGGTGGCAGAATAACGGTTGTCGTTACCTGCCGTAATAGTGCCACGATAAATTATAAGCCAGCGATCGTGTTCTGTAAGAGGAAGTTTACCCCCGTAGAGATCCTGTCGAAAATTGCGGAAGTACAGGATTAATAAACCGATGAAAAGGAATTTATGGACTTGTTTCGGTTCGGAGCTCTGTATTACCACCCGTGTTTTGCTCTTTTTGAAAATACATGGCGCTCGCACGCGCAGTTTTATAAAAACCAATAACGAAGTGATTCGACCAGAATTGAGTTCCGGGCAAACTTTCGCGTCCGCGCCGTATACACGAGACGGTTCGATATCGCAAGCGCCGTTCAACTCAATACGGGAACAATTCGGCTCTATGATATTACGTTTAAGCAAACTTGCATGCTCCCTTGGAAGCGTGAAATCATAAATTTACTCGTACGCTCGTTAAATACACGGAACGTCGAGAAAGAATTGCGAACTAAGCCGAATACATTGCACTTGGAAAAAAATATATCGCAGCCGGCTCTTTCTGAAGAGGAAAAAGATCTCTCTCGTGTAGTTTTATTTTTAATATATACAGGAGCATCCGCATACATCCGGGTCTAATTTTTTTAACACTTTTCCGTATGGTACTTTAAAATACAAAAGTGTAATATAGTTATGTAGAACATTCAAGAAGGACGGTAATGTTTCAGAAAGTTTGAATTTAGCAATCAGCTTGAGCGTCTGATATAATTTTCATGTAATCCAACACGTGATTATTTTTTACCTGCGGTCTAATTTTTCGGCAAAACCGGAAGACGAATTTTAAGCAAAGGGATTAGACTTGTGTATAGATATCGATTTGCCATTAGTCTCTAACAATAACAGCAGCAGCAGCAGCCGCACCTTCGCCATCGATAACGTCGATGTCACGGGCACCGTGTCCCAAGAGATACATCGTCTGTTGAGTCAGGACGTGAGGCGGTTGCCATTCGAACTTCCGTCATAATAAGCTTCCGCTCGGCAGGATGCACGTTCAGATATTTATCTAATTCGATTAGAGGTCGACGTCTACCGCGCGCGCGATGCAAGGATACGCTCGCGCGTTGGGATCGCGGGCGAGATTCTCTCCTGGCAGGTTCGTTCACCTGCTGCGTCGATCAAAGCCTTAATAGCACAGTGTATGGATACATATTTCAGAAAGTACTCGACATGGTGTCGCTGCTAATTACCCGTTGGCAAGTGCATTAATTACTGATTCATAGGGCCCTCGCGCTCCAAGCAGGAAGCCAATAAGGAAGGAAGCCCGGCTGTTGGGATACAGTCAAATAACAGTGTATGTAGACGAGGAAATGTCACAGTTACGGTTCGTCGATGCAGACTGTCTAACGTAGGATTCAGCCTCCATACTTTCCCATGTTAATTATGCACGCCACACGACAAGATAATTGCAGCACACCCGATCGGCTAAGCATGAAATAAAATTTGAATATAATTATCGATTGTAATTAACGAAGTATGATGTCGAATTAGTTTATCGGTGAACAGTCAATGATTTTTATCTCGATGTTATTTGTATTCAGTCATCTGTTAACATTTTTTTCTTATGTGTGATATGGATAGCAAATTAATATGAAATGAAATATTTATTGAAGAAATGCTAGCAAGTATGGAGCAAGGTAATAATTGAGAAATGGCCGAAATTAAACGACTACTATAATAAATAAACGCACGGAATGAAATAAATAAACCTGCTGAAGAATCTTATCATGTATTTTTTATCTGTATGGTGTCTCACCAACTCTGTTCTCAAATATGTATCTCCGTTATTTTAAACGTTATGTACAAGAGTTGTATAGTTTTTTAAAAAAATGTATGGTGGCAATAGAGTTTTTTTTACACATAGGAAAGATCTGAAGATTTCAGTTTTATTCTTTAAACAAAGTGTTCAGTTTTTAAATTCGATAAAGTGACGAAATTTGAGAATAAAAGTACTAAGGTATCTTTATCCTATATCATTGAGCCACGTAATTAGCCAATTTTTGACTTGCCCATAATGTTTATTGTTATAAATATATAAATATATATTTGTTTCTTTATGAGTCAATAAAAAATTATGGGTTCCTTGTGCAGGGTTTAACTTATTTCATTCTGTCTGTTCGTTACAAGACAACAGTCATTCTCTTCCAGCAGTTTCTCGATTATTATCCTACAAATTTACGATGAAAGACTCTCGGTGGGAGGAAATCGTAGTGTTGGCGAGTTCTTCGAGCTTGTGTAAACGACTGTCAATCGCGTCGATCGCGAGCTGTCATTCGACGAGACAGTAGAAGAGACGACTATCGACATCGGCGCGGCGCGGCGGGAAGACCGGTCGTTTGCGTCCGCGTACAGACGTTCTCATAAAGGGAACTCGTAAACCGGTAACCCTACGTCCGGTAACCGATCGCCATTGGCGTTCCGAAGCGTTTCGTCGTCGCGACAATGCGCGGAGACGGGCGCCTTTATGTTTCCAGAGAAAACGGACTGATGGCGTGGAAAAGAAGCCGAGAGCTGTTTTCTCGCTCTTGTTTGGAGCATCGCCAAACTCCCTTCGGGGCGAACGCTCGCGCGCGCAGAAGACACCGACGTCGCCCGCTCGCCTCAGTCAAACCGTACGGTAAACGTCATTTAAAAGCATCGGATTCGCGTTACCAAGGGTGCACGTACAGCCGCCGAGTGGCGGTCGGATGTCGATCACGAGACGAGATTTCCTTCGGGCGGGCGTTCTTGATGGCCGCCACGGAACTCTCTGGCCTGGATTAAGCTGTTGCACGAAACCAAAAGTCGCGTCTATCATGCAAATCTTTGAAGACTGAGAGACTTGAGAGAAGGAAAAATGTCGAGGGACATTACAGTGATAAATTGAAGATTTTGAACATTTCGCTCGCAGGTGCTGAAGAAACGATGGTTGTCGCGATGTAAGAACAGTCTGTTCAGTTTGACATACGTTGAAAATAGCGCGCGTGGAAAAGCAGAGGAAATGCGTAAGATATGCAACGACTCGCATTGAGTGACTCCTTTGAGCACGGGGGGAGGGGATTAATTTTTTCTGTTTGGCTCCGCGTTACGTGCCGCGCGCATAGAAAAAAAAGTGCCCCCTCGAGAAGCAGCCGTAACGAGTGGTAACCCCATTCCGTGCGAAGCCTTAAGGAGAGATGACGGAGGGGTAAGCCGTGTAACAAGAGGCCGTGCAAAGGGTTTGAAGAGTCGCGAAACCGCGTATAGGGAAGTAACGTGGACGCCGGTGAATGACGGCAACCTCGCATTGTAACACAAGAGCCTTTCCCGTTACTTGGATGCACTTTTGAAACTACCGCTCTGCGGTCGGGTGGGACCAGCTCACCTGTTTCCTGTTTTAAATGTCACCCTTAACGTTCGTAACGAACGAAAATTACCTGAGCGCTCTATTCTCCGTTTTGCATTCATGTTTTTTTCCCCGATTGATAGACAATTCTAAATTAGTATATATAAAATATCACGATTGATTCGAAGAGTCGTATGCTTTAATTTATTTTACATTATTGTTAGATAATTAAATATTTATTAATTTTTCAATCTTCTATCTTATATATATATAACAAATCTGCTGAATATTTTTATATCCATTGAAGCACGTTTTAAATTCCATGTTCATTTTTCTAACTTTACACGAAACGAATGAATTTATATGAAATTATCTTTTGTGAAAAAAAAAACCGAATAAAATTCAAGTTTCAAGTCGGAAAACGTTGAAACAGAGTGTACGTATACTTTTAATGCGAACGAATAACATTTGAACATTGCGGTAATGACGGGAAACAATAATAAAAAATGATGATATAATGAAAAGAGATCTAATACAGATGGTGCGCCGTAAAGCCGTTGTGAAAGCTAAGAGCGGGAGCGTAGTTATTCAAAAGAGAAGCTTTTATTTTAACGCGCGAGAGAACGAATTTTCATTTCCATTGTCACGCGAGATATCTCTGGGCTATTAGCCCACATTACAACGTTGGTTTTTCTTATGGAGACCGGGGAGTATTTGCGGAATGAAAGTGCATTTGAGCATGCATAGGAGCGCTACTGAAACCATGGCACGAGAATGAATAAAAACTTTATGGATATAACAGGGTGGAGTTTGCGCGCGAACAAAATTGTTATCTCGCGAGTATACTTCTACCCCTTCCATCGCTCTTCGCTTTCTCCTCCCCCTCCTCTTCTTGTCGTTTCAAATTTGGTACAGCGCCAGGAAACTTATCGCCGCTCGTTCGCTGTGTATATTGACTGACACCCGAGCGTAATAATTTACCTAGTACCTTCATAATGATCCGGATATTTTGTAAGACGACTCGATGAGAGAATCCCGCTCAGTCATTCTACGCTCGGCGGGCAACGGGATTGAAAGTGGCAAAGGCTCATTAAGAAGTTCCCCTCTCTTGGCGTACGGGAGAAACTTGCGAACTGGATCCTTCAACACGAGACACCGAAGGGTGCCGGGTATCGCAGATCTCTCCCTGCTCTCTCCCTCTCTTTCTCTCTCTCTCTCTTTCAATCCTCATTTAGTCGCACAATGAGACAGAACAGGCGGGGTACCTAGGGGAGACGCACGACAGGAACAAAGAAGGATGTTGGACTTTGCTTCACGACCTTTGGGAAACGCGCCTCACGGCGTATAGAGAAAGAGCGGATACCGTGCAGCGCGCCGAGGGTGCCGAAAGCACCCTCCTTTTCGTCAGCGGGGGGCAGGCGGCGGGAGGAGGGAGGGAAACGCAGCCTTGCTTCTGACGTCGTGCGTATGATCACGAGTCTGATTGGTTATTTATGACGCACAGTGGAAATTACAATCCCCGATCCCTGCGTTTACAGCGCCGGTGATAAATCTTTTTGCCATAAGCAGGCACGATCCTCTTACGTATTCGCTTTCCCCCGTTTCCCTCTTTGAGTTGGTGCTCCGGCTTTTCACTCGATATGGAAATAGAGTTATAAAGGAAACCATAAAAGCTCCCGCCTTCCCTCGTTTTAATCGCGTGGCAATTTATTCCCCCGGACCTTTTTCCAAATTTATCCGATGAATATTATAGTTTATTAACAAGAGGAAGTTTGATACACAATTTTGTTACAATCAGCGTTTTCTAAAAAATATTTCTAGTCTGTTTCTGCGAACGTGAAAAGTAGTTCTGTTTTTATGCCCTACAATCAATATCTAACATCTGCAGCGCTCGTTATAATATTTCAACTTGATCTACGGAAATGGCTGTCGTTGTCCTAATTAACCTCAATCCGAATAAAGGAAAATAGAGAGGAAAAAAAGAGAAAACGAGAGGATAAAGTTTATCACGTTAACAAGCCGTAATCCCCTTGTCGAGACGCGATTCCAAAAATATCATTGTTAACACCATCTCCGGAGGAGACGCAATCTGACTGTGTATCCACTTTTACTCGGTGTCATAGCGCCTGGATCTCGGAACAATGGTCTACCGACGACGACGAATGGGACACTACTGTCGTCTCGTTTCGCACTATGACGGTCGATGTTACCTGTCTACTGTGCGAATAATGGGCGAGCCTTACTCTCGAAACTATACCGGGGGATTTCGGACGAAGATTGAAATTTGTCGTGCTAAACGTCGAGCCGCGCAAAACGCAAACAAGTGCTCGGTATTCTCGTCGTGCCTTCGTCTTGCCCGCTGCGATTTCCTTTTGTGTCCTGAATGATATTTTGCATGCCAAACGTGCTCTCAAGCTCCGGATAAATTCTAGATTGTCATGCTAATCGAGTTTCCAGGGTTATCTGGCCTATACGAATAAGGTATCTGAACCGATTAAGGCCCAGCACTGAATAAGGCCCACTTTTGAATTTACTAAGCGCTCGAAAGCTTCGTGCTTTACGCTGCGAGTATATGCCTGAAAAATAAGTAAAGGAAATAGGAAATAAGCAAAGAAGGGAAATTAGAACCGGATGTATGAGCCATTAAAATAAAGGTTTTATTTTTGCTTAATTCATTTTAATAAAACAAAATAACAAAATAAAGTTTCATTTCGATTGAAGTACCTTAATACTCGGTCCATTAGTAAAATTGTAGGGCGCGGGAAACGACACGCGTGCATTTCCGAATTTCTGGCTGTCGGACGTTATAAAACAGCGTGCAGCTATGACAGCCGTGGGAGTCGTAGCGAGAGAGTTTTTCGTCGCGAGTCCCCGAGAAGAGGACCGGCCGGGGAATTCTCTGGATTGTACGGAATATTTATAGACGAGGATCCTACGAAGTGAGATAAGTTAGAAAGAAAATGCCAGACGTTTTCCTCGAGTATGCGAGGTAATGTAAGAGATCAGTCGCGCGCGGGCTTTTAGGTCGCTTGTGAAGCGACATGCGACGTGTATTAACGTATCGGCACGGACCCTTGTTTCGAGAATAAAAATCACCCTAGACTTGCTCTCTCGCCCGACGACACTCTCCTGAATATTTCCCCGCTTGATTTGTAACTCGTGAAAGAGCTTTCGCGCGACGCTTGTTTACGATTGGCTGCATTATTGATGGGCTAAATAAAAGAAGCGCCATTTCGAATATTTCGTCGTATCATTTTTATCTACGACATCACGAGGTGCTTCTCCAGCGGCGCTTCAGGAGATTTGGGAGCGCGCGACTTCCCGTAAAAAATTTAAGGCATTCCCGTCACAATAGCTGTCGCCACTCTCTCTCCCTCTCTCACTCCTTCTCTTTTGGCGGCGCTTCATACCCGCTCATCTCAATTTTCTTTTCGCGCGACACACAATCTCTCCCCGCGCGAACGCGCGATATTACCAGCGTCCCCGCCGCGAATCCTTGTCGCGCGAGTATATATACAGCTGTACTTGGGTTATCCTCGCGAGGCATTCCGAGGGTCCTGAGTGGCTTTCTTTCCGTTACCATGGTGACCCATGTAGGGCGCACGCAAGCTCTTGGAGAGCTTATCGTGATGTATGCGATAAAGTTGCGTTCTCTCCTTCTTTTCTGTCTCGACGGCACCGAACTCGAAACTTTACGTCCAACTTCTGCGCTCCGACTTTCTTCGATTGCGTTCGCTGCCATCAGATCGTATCTCGGATTGGTGCTATCGCTATTGGCCGCTTCTACTGATTTATGTTAATTAATCACGTCGCTTCGTGATCAAACTTTACCACGAATCCATCCCAATATTTATTGCCCAACTTCATTACGATGAATTGCTCCGATTTATCGTAAGCCGGTGTACACAGGCGTTGTTGATCTTCACAGATTAATATAAAATTTAATGGAAACATTTAACGTTTTGATTATCAAAACGTTTCTATTTAATTCTACTTTCCGTTGTGAAACACGTTCACGGTAAAAAACATTTTGTATTTGTATGAGAATTGGTCTTTTGTGTTGAATTTTTAAGACAATTTTGAGTTAACATAAGATGATTGCGTTATTTTATTTTTTTATTTAAAATTAATTGAAAAAATCATTTTAGAGTTAAAATAAAGTAAAATAAAGTAACAATTTACTTTGTATTAATATTTACTTTTAATATATTTTCATCTTGTGTTAAATTAACATAAAAATTTGGGTGGATTGTTTGAAACATTTAAAAAGTTTTAAATTTATCACGAAATTACTATTATATCTGAAATAAACTTTTTTACAAGTATTTCTATATAGTAGACGGTTGATTGCAATTTTTATTTAGTTCTTCTAAAAACTTCTGCGCTCTTGCCTTGTATACGGTCTATAGAAAACTCCCGAACTTTACTACGTTGTCGAGCCATAAATATTATCGAGTCAACAATAGTGTACGGAGTTGCAAATTGCGGAGTTTAGACAAGAAGACAATGCACGAAGGTTGCCTCCATCGTGATGATAAATAATTCATGTAATTAAATATTTATCTGGCTACCCCTGACCGGCTGTTTAGTAATCCAAATATAAATCCTTATACGGGTCTTACGCGAAATGCGCTGACGCTATATACAACGTTAGATCGTGTTTTCGCAGACTGTGGCTAAGTAGAAACGCGGGTTTCGCTCCGCGAGCGAAAAGGGGAGGTTTGGCCAGATTAAATAGAGGGTCGTGAAAGCAGGGCTCTCCCCTGTATATACCTATAGATCGCGACGCGGGCGAACAAAGCGGTATTATACGCATATTTCATCATGATAAAGACATCTCGCGCGCGAGGGGTGCGCGCAGCCCGAATTTTTCGAAGTTATTGGGATTATTAGAGCAGTAAAGCATGATTGATATTTAGTTTACAATCGCTCTCCACGATACGAAATCTGTTACATTAATGCTTATTAATTTAATAATTCTATTATCTTGCCTCTCCGTCTCGCGGGTACTGTCGTTTAGAAATAATTCATCGATTACTTGTATCAGTTAATACACACATATACACATAATTATCAGGGTTTGATAGTAAAAAGGCGCGTGTTAAGTTAGCCCTCACACATTAAAATTCTTTAATTTTTTGATCTAAATTTTTGTATTTGTCGAGAACTCTTTGAAATAAGTAAAGTAACAATAGAAACATCTCAGAACTATTACATCTTAAAATTGAATTTTTAACAATTTTTAATTTTTTTTAATTAATCGAAATTTTTTTATGCTTTAGGAACTCTAGATAATTGCAAAATTAAATTATTGAACAATTCAGAACTATTCGATCTAAAATTTTGATAAGAAGTTAACACCCCAGTTTTTTAATTTTAAATTTCCGTCTCTTAATCAACAGAACTCTTTTTCTAAACTACAGAGAACTCTTTATCTCTTCAAAATGAAACGGGAACTCATATCAGGATCATACCGAATTTTAATGTGTCGGGACTAACTTAACATATGCAGTAAAAAGTTTCAAATTATATGTATATCATGAATATATTAACTTACTCAACTCTGATAATTATATAATAATTTCTTGCTGCGAGTAAAATGTCTGTCTCAATTTTGGATATGCGAGCTGTCTAGGTTCTGATATAATTCGTAAAATTTGAAACATACATCTTCAAAAGGAATAATTAATAAGGAATAATTAACCTATATAAGACATAGGTTACATAAATCTAATTTGTTCTTTCTATAGTTCGCGAATTTATGTAATTAAATCATTTCTTTTGATAATTGAATGATTCTTAATCTGTTTTCGATCAATACACGCGAAAGGCAGGTGGCTGTCAGTGTACGTGCAATCTTTCTTAAAGGTGTCTCGCAAGAACAAAACGACAAGACTTAAAAAATCGGTTTTTTCTTTGATCTTAAACGTCGCGCATCGCGAAAAACCAATGACGATTAATCAAACCTGGATGAACGTCGCGGCGTATAATCCGTCATCTACAGGGTTATTAATTATTTCTGCCTGTTTTACGTACCGCCTGGTTCGTCTGCTGATCTCCATCCACCTCCCTTTTCCTCCTCGTTTCTCACAATGGGGCGTCTTTTATTCTAAATAAATTATTACGACTAATGTTCCATTAAAGTTGGTTTGATAGTGCTCGGGGACAAATTGAAGCAGTGCCTTAAATAGATACGGTTCGGCGCACACTCCGTATTAAGTAATATCGTAAGACTTACCACTTGGCGTTACAATCAGATTAAACGACGTTATACCGTCAACATCATTATTTGCCTTGGCAACCTCATATTTATCGGAAGCGCTCGAGAGAATGATAAATTTCCGCGCGAAATTGCTGCCAAGGCTCATGAACGCGTAATTTCCTCGTATCTTTTTCGACAAATTTCTGATTACTCATCTCATCACCGGAGTGTTATCAGTGTACGGCGTAAAAGTTCGGAGGTCATCTCTCTCGAGTCTTCAAAAAAGAATGATACAAATGAAAATTATACAGTTAGAAAAAGCGGCAACCGCGAATGAAGATGTATCACGCTGATCCTCGATATCATTATTAATATTCGCGAGCAGATTTTATTTTGCAAGGAAATGGAAGATTCCCGCGATCGGAGGAAGAAGCGGGGAGAGATTAAACGATGCGCGTGGATGGAAGATTTGAGATAAAAAGAGGAAAGAAGGAATACGCGAGCGCGCGCGCGCGCGCGAGCACCATCGAGCGTAAAACTGCGAAGCGCAGCTCGTGCGTGAGCGACGTAATAACGTTTTGGGAGATGGGATGAGAGCGATTCGACGAGATGGAGACGATAGCGGCGGTGGCGGCGAACGTAATGAGGATGCGACGAGGCAAGAGGCAATATAGGCGGGGGAGTTGTGTCGGCAGGAGAGAGGAAGAGGAGGATGGAAGATCGCTTCCGTTGGAAAGCCAGCCGTAGAGGAGGGATGACGGAGAGGAGGACTTTACAAAGGGGAAAACGAAGACGGAGGTGCGTGGAGGACGTTCGGCTTCTTCCGAGCGGGTCGTGCACAATCGATCATTACGTTAAGGTCCTCCTCTCAAAGCTCTCGGCTGGACCGGTCGCCGGATACCCAGGAGAGAGGGAGAGTGACTTTAACAAAGCTTCAAAGGAAGTGAATACGTGCGGCAGGTGCGCGCTCTCGAATATAACCGTGGCCGTCATTACCGCGCGCGACGTTTCGACTTTACCTATAATCCGGATCAGAGTTGCCTGCGGTAGTTGGACGTAGTTTCGCGGACGTGCTCTCGCACGAATAATGCTCGCCGTCGATAATCGAATAAATCGGCTACGTTCGCCAGGGTGAATCCCCGTGGAGATAGTCGGAGCATAAATATCTAAAGCATCGAGTGAACTACTTTACAAATATTCTAGCGCGATAGCGGCACATTTAAATTGAACGGAGTTAAATTTTTAATTGTTCTTTTTTTTCGCAACTGGAGGCGTTTGTAACGCGTCCGGGGGTCTCATGGGCGACATCGTTGGCGATTAGAGCTTGTTTTATTCACCCCGTAAACTGGCTCGATCGATATTAAGTTTACGCGAAGAGGAGCGTACGGTAGCGAGGAAGTTTACAATACTCGAAAGATAAATAAGACTGGATTCCCTTTGTTCTGCATGCTCAGAAATACAGGATTGTTCCGCCTCGACAGATAGATGCGTTATTGCGCTATCGCGACGTCGCAGAGAAGAAGAGACTGCAGAGAAAATTGGAGATCTCGACACGCAGCAGAGCTAACAATAAGAACTGATCGAGAAAGATAACAAGGAAATAACGCAGTCATACAAACAATGCCACATATAAAAAGCGAATCAATTTATCAAAAATAATAAATTTTATTCTAAATTTCGTGCATGATAAAGCTGCGTCAAAGAATAATCCAGAAATTGTATTATTTTAACACTATAAAAAATGTAAAATATTAATTTAACACAAAATATTGAAATAATACCTATATTCTGTTCTGAATCAATGTTTGGATGTTTAAAAAATTTAGTAAAAGAATTTTAACAAAAGCCAGTTTTAATACAATTATAAAATGTGTTTTATTATTTAAATAAATCAAATTGAGAATGCAGTTTACGTACACATTTACATGAATTCAGCTAAATGCATCATTATTAACTCAGTTTAGTTCTTGAAAGTAAAAAAGAAAGATTTATAAGATCTCTTGCAAATCAATATCTTGTTATCGTTTTCAGAGATCAAAGTCGATCTTGAGTGTATCGTAGGTATCACACAGAGTACCTCTTGCTTTAGCATGTGGAATGACATGAAAATCTCATCTCGCGAAATTGAAATTTCTCTCACTGAAAATGTAAATTGAGATTTCTTTCCAAATACTGCGATACAAGATTGATTCTTGTGAATACGATCATAAATATTGTACAAGTACCTGTTTTTGCTTTCCGCAATTTCTCCATCTTTTAACAAGAAATTAAAAAAAAATCTGTCAAGAATTCACTTTTAATTTAAAAATAGACGTGTGCATATTTACATATATTTGCAATATGTATATTTGGATGAGAGTCTTAATTTGCATGTTTGAAAAAAAATTTTATACAATATAAAAAGTTTATATGAATGAATTTTTTTGAAATATTGATCAGAACACACACACACACACACACACACGCGTATATATACATTATAGGTATATTGAAATGGGGCACTTTTCGCTTTAGACGAATGCTACACGTTCGGCAATTGCCAATCAAGCTGCATTGCAATGAATACGAACACCTGCTATAGGCACCTGTGAGCTTTGAATCGTATCGAGATTGGTCTGTCTCCACTCATGTTCCCACTTCAAAATACCCTTGACCATACTTGGGCACTTAGCCGGATACTCGATTATTGGAACTGCTCTATTTGTGTCTCGATTAACTGCGGCGCATAGTTCGACAACTTTTGGTTTCGCATCCGTGGCGTGCCGTTTGTCGTACACACTTGTAATTTGTAAAACAGATTACATGCGGTTTTCATGTCAGCATTAATCGCGATTGTTAGTGTCAGTAGTATTTCAGGAATTGTATGTCATTCATCCTTTATGCCTAGGGCTCTCGCGAGGAATCGTGAGAGACCGATTCAGAAACTGACCAGTCGTCGTTTCGCCGTAGTGCGAGATTTTTCCTTTTCCGTATCATAGGCGATATGATTTTTTGCGCGCTCCATTTCCATTTCCCTCTGTCGCGGGTGCGAGAATAGTCCGGGCGCCCGACACCGGTTGTAAATTAAATAAGAGCACTTTCGCCGGCGATCGCGTTCGCGCTCTCGAGAACGAAAATATTCGACATTTCCGTCAATCTCAATTTATCCGGCGGCTTCAGCCCTCGGATTCGTACATCCAATTTTTCTCGCATCCGCCGATGGCCGCCGACGCCTTCGGGGAAAAACACGGTCGGTGTTCGGGCGATCGTTTCACGGTAAAATTCACGCGAAAATTCGCGAGCGCGGCTCATCGCGGGATCTTCTCGATGCGCTTCACCCGAATCTACCTCCCGTCTCTCTCCTTCTCCTCCGCCATTCTTTCCACCCCTTCGCGTAGGATATGAAAAATTTATTCCGCTTCTAAGAGCGGTGCGGGCGCGGATGGCAAGAACTTTTAATTAATCCCGTTTAATGTGGGTGTTTGTTCTGACGATAATCCGGATTTCACCGCGCTCTTTGAATCCTGGAAGTTTCCGAAACCGATAGCCGACTCGCCTCGACAACGAGAGATACGAATTTTTTAAGTAGAATTTTTAGGAGGCAAATTATCGAGATCCGCACGGTCTTGCTAAAAAGAGGGGCTTTTTTTAAATTTTTGGAGAGCCGCAAAGATGAGAGGTGAATGAAGTATAACTCTGTTATCTCTGGCAATTAAAAGGGAATATTTTCTCGACCGTTTGCAGTATGGTGAAAGAAATCTCTTGGACATCCACTTTTTTCTTCTCAATTTTTTATTATTTTGACCAATTTTTTTATCTTAAGTATTTTTTTTGTTTTAAAAGAATCCCATGTTACTTACTTTTATGAAAATTAAAAAAGTTTTGAATTATTGGATTGGCATTTTGAATTCTTATTTTAATTCTCATTTCTGATTCGACCCTTGGGTACAAAGTTTCAAATTAGTCTGATACAAAAAATCGATCTGATGCAAAAATTCGTGACACAAGAGATTGATTTACGCGAAATCCAGTAATCAAAACATTGTTTCTAGTCGCTTTAACAATATAATTATTATCACATAATTTAAAGTTATCATCTAGATCTAGACATGTTATTTTACTCTTTTAGTAGAGAGCGTTTTTCTCGTATTCAAATCTGTATCTCGTACAGATATAATCTTCGCAATTTTTGCGCAGAGCGAGGGCCGTTATCGCGATGTTCCGTGCGAGATTGGTTATTTTCCGACGGACGACGCGTAGATGGGTGTAACCGACCATTGCGCTTTTCATTGTGATTCTCGAGGATCGGGAGACGATGCATCATCGTCGTAAAATCGAGATTTAAATTTTTACGATGCGAAGTAGGTGGCCACGTCTGGAAAACGCTTCCGATGTCGCGTACAAATGCTCGATTTTTCCGGTAGCCGGATCTTATCTCTGTCTTTCTATTTTTTTAAAAATATTTTCCACTAACTTAAAAATTTGTCTAAAAATATATAGAAATTTATGAAAAAGGTTGTACAAAATATTTCTCTTGATTACTTGATACTCAAACGTAATAATAGAACAGTTAAAAATTTTCTAATATCTTGCGATATAAATACATATTTTTGATGTTAATAAAAAATATTAATGCTGTATGCGAGAGAAGGAGATTTTGACCAGCGACTTGGTCGATAAACTTCCAATCGAAGATTTATCGTGTCTCGATTTACCTTCATCAAGGTAAGACGGCAGGAAAGAGAAAGGGTGCAGGGTTGTATATCCGAGTATCAAACGGATTAAAGACCCGACGCGGGTGCGCATGGATTCTCCAAGGATCGCATGGCCTATCTGAACGAACCTGACATCATCTAGCAAGACACGTATAGATAAGGAAGAACTACTCGGATCAACTTTGGCAATGGACCAGCCACCAAGGTCGTCTAATCCTCGGATCAACCAGTCTGGAAATTGTACCCTCTATGTATCCGCCAAACGACACAGACATATTTCTGGCATAATGCGTCCTGTCGTCGTCCGCCGCGGGCGAATGCGATTTTGAGCCCATATTATGGCATAAAAATATAGAGCGTGGAGACCCATACATTTATGAATAATATACCGATACATATATCCGTGGGGGAAACTAATTCAATCGCTTCATTGAAGCTAAATAGACCGAGCCAGATGACAGTATTGTTATTGGCTCGTTTCCAAAACGAGATCGTTGCTTTCGAAGATCAAATTGTTATTTTAATCTCTTATTACGAATAAATGACGCTTACATTTCCATACTTTCGGTGCTGCTTACGTATTCATCGTACATCTTTTATTTCGTAACCCGTGTGGAAATTCTACCTAAGTTGTAATCAGGGCCAAGTTAGATATCCTTACTTTTATTGAGGCCCAAGTTAGGACGCCTTACCTTGGTCCAATATCGATTTGTCCCGCTTTTTAATCTAGGGCCTACATTGGTTTTCAAATTTGGGCCAATATAAAAATTTAGCTTGAACCAAACTAAAATTGTTTAGTATTATAATAAATATAATAAAAATTATAATATATAATAATTATAATAAAAATAATTTTAATTAATTTTATTTTAATTTTAATTTTAATTTTAATTTTATTTTAAATTTTAATTTTATTTTAGTTTTTATTTTATTTTATTTTATTTTTAATTTTACTTTTACTTTTTATTTTATTTTATTTTATTTTATTTTATTTTAATTTTATTTTATTTTATTTTAATTTGGAACGTTCGACGGCTCATTTAAAAGATATTTTTAATACTTATAAGCTTATATTTTTTGTTTTTTGCTAACAGTAATAAATTTTTTTTTATTGCCAAAAAACGAAAATTTTTACCTTCTTTCATTGTTTACACAATAATTCCCAACTTTTTTCGAGTTGAATTTTTGTTTAATATGTTTGTATGATTTTTCCGAATAAGAATCTACAATAAAAGTGCTTCTGACAATTTTTTCTCGAAACAGTGGTTTCTTAGTCTAATTTCCCTGTACTATATATGTTATAAACTGACGCAATTATATTATTTATAAAAGCAGTAAATAGGGCATGCCTAGATGAATTTCCACACGGGAACTTATCAACGAGAATATTAGCTTACGTTATCAACTTTGTGTTTTCGCGTCGAGCGTTTCTCGTTCGAGTTTATCTTCAAGTAGCCCCAGATAGACGAGAACGTGCGAACACGTGGAGAATGGGACAGGCTCCACGAAGTCTACCACGCATCGACTTCGGGTCGAGCCGCCGGGGTTAGTCTGGCACGTAATTTTGTTAATATAATGTGATTATTGCCGGCTGCTTGATTAGTTCGGGTCAGGCAGGGGCGCGAAATAAGGATAGCGACGACGTCCTCGACATTCTAGCACTTAGCTCGTAGCGTCTCGTGTTTATTACATTGCGGCGGTGTCCCACGATGCACCGCGTTTCCTTCTCCCGCGGCAATACTTATTGCACTGTGTACGAAATGTTCACTATTTAGCCTCTCAGTTTGTCGGAAATACAAGTGCAAAATCATAATTTTAACCGTCACAATACAATATGAGAAACGGCATATTATCTCTACAAACGTAGGGAAGGAATTCTCGCATCCGACCACTTTTTCATTTATATTTAAAGTGGTTCAAAAAGTCTTAAGAAATTTATGAATATATATCTTCAAGCTTCTAGAATAAGTATTTGCACTTTATTTTATTGGGAAAAATTATAGTACAATTTATATATATGTATGATACGTGCACAATAGGAATATTTTAAAAAATTCTTTATTTTTTTCACTACTTGTAAAAAAAAGCAGAGAAAGCAAAATGTAAGAGAAAAAAATAAAAGTCTCATTGAGATAAAATGACGTAGTACTTTGGGCGGAACAACAGCTACTTTGAGATTCAAAAGAAAGGGAGAGAAAGAAAGAATCTTTTAAGGTATATAAGAATGCAAAATTTCTTCCTTTTACTTCACTGAAACAGTTCAAAGATGAAATGAGGAATTCGTATTATAACGAGAAGCTATTATCTATAAGACGTCTAATGCTTTGGCATAATATTCTGATATTTCTAGCAATTTTATATTAAAAATTTTCATTAAACTTTATACAAAATATGTGTAATAGTGACACAATTTGAAGGCAAATTATGAGAGAATGTTTTTTTTGGTACATACGATCATTATTTAGAATGTTATTAAAAATTTTAAAAATCACATTTTATTTGTTTATTATCTTATAATTTAAAACTACCTTACTTTTCTTTGTTTATCCATAAATTTTGTTATCCATAAATTATATTATTTCGACACGAAAAAATGTTAAATATTAATTTGTCACAAAATATTCAACTAACACCATACATTATGTAAAATTAATATTCGAGTGTCTTAAAAATTTACAAATATTTTAGTAAGAATTTTAATACAAATATAATTTTTTAAAGTGAGCGCACTATTATTTTTTTCTCACTCACGTATGTTTAAGATATGTTGATTCTAGAGCTCGAGAGTGAAACGTTCCTTATGATTTTGTTCTTCATATATAGTGCCTATAATATATGTTCGTTCACGGAGAATAGTTGTTATGAATATATATATACCGTCGGTGTGTAGCCCGGCGGAAATGCACGGCAAAGATCAGAGATACGCGCCTATCTCCGTGGCATCTCCCGCAGAATATATTACCGATTCGTCGAAAGTATATCGTACAGGCGGCAGACGATGCTTCTGGATGCTTCGTCGCGTCGTCGGCATTCAATGCGTCTGTATTAGACATTATCGTTCACAAAGGAGCCGTATCGGTGCCCGTCGCGCCGTTTGCCTTCTCCCAAATATCGCGCGCATTGTAAATCCCCCGTTCTCTCCCTCTCGCGCGAAAGGACGTGAAACGTACCCCCCGCGCGTTATCAACACGGGGAGACGGGTCTCTCTCGACTCGCCACGCGACACGAATACGTCTAAATCGACAATAATTCAATCCCAGTCGAGGTGAGAGTATGCAAACGAGCCCCGCGGCGATCACAATCGACGATGAGAATGAGTACAAGAGGGTGGTGTAGGAGGGAGAGGAGAATCTGCTCCGTGCTCGGTAGATTTCCTGCGGAGGCACCGGATCAGAAATCGTGCCCTTTGCAAAGCAAACGGACGGGCACCGCACGCCAATCTCTCTCACGTCCGGTGACCCAATTGCACCCGTTATTCGATCCTCTCTCCTTGTATAATCCAATTTACTCTCGAAAATCGCCGCGCTGCGCCAGTCAGCTCGTGCGACGCTTGCGTTTGCCGTTATTCGGAATTAATTAATTAATGCGCTCGCTTTGCGCGTAAGGTCGTTAGAAATTACGCAACGCCGCCGCGCCGGTGCGGTGATTTTGTATATTCGTAATAGTCACAGAATTAACCTGATTTTTCGCGATGGTCGATCAAAAGCGGAATCTGAATCACATTTACATTTGGCATCAATTATTTACTGTGGAAAATGAGTAAAATCTGCGGACATGTTACGGTATTATTAAACTGAATGAATTTAATACTGTTTATATAACAAGTCTAGCTAATAATAAATGCTTGTTATTCTCAATAAAGATATTATTCATCTAGTTTGATGTCATATTATTTGTCATTTAAATTATCTTTATATCTATCACAATAAAAATATTTTAAATTTGTGTTAAAACCGGTCCTTGTTAAAATTTTTTGTTAAATTTTTAATCCTTATACTAAATTATGGAAAATGGTATCTTATGCTCACAAACCTGGATAACTCGTGCTATAATTTGCATACATAATCGATACAAAGGAGAAAACGTTTATAAAAGAAATATATATATGTATATAAGAACTATATATATAAATGAGATCGACTCGGATCACTCGTTTCTGATTTCACGATCTCGGCGATACCGATCTCCTTGCAATCTGAATCCCATCGGAAGCAAAATCCGCTATTAGCGTCGGATTGCCTAATGACGCGTATGATTACGTCCAACCCGGTCCGAGATTAGATCGAGTAGGAAATAGATTAGCGTGGAAAATTTTATGACAGGCTAGAGCGCATAAAGTCGCAAATAAACCTGAGAAAAGTGTTTCCGCAAAGGAAATCGTCGCAGTCGATCGGTTGGCACTCGCTCCTCTTCCGCTCTGAAAGTGTAACTTTCTCGTAACGTAAGTCTTTCTTGCGAGAATTATAAAGATCGATATGCTTGCCTCTTGGCGAACTGTAAGGAGAAGAAATATCTCGCGGTTAAATTCGTCGCACGAGTGACGAATGCAAAAACCGCGTGCGTGCGTCGTTGCGTCATTGGCGATCGCGCACGTGGACGCTTATACGTCGTACTCGATATTGGATATTGAATATTGGACATCGGATATCGTGTCGTGTGGCCGAAGGATATCAGCCACGCTGACGTAATTATTCCTAGGGATTATACTCTTGACGTAACCGCTGTATAGCGGGCTGTAATACTCAAAAAAAGTGGCCAAAAAATAAAATTTAAAATATTGATGCAAAATCGAGGTTTTATAAAAAAAGACATTTGAATTTTGGTGTCATATTTGAAATCAGCGATTTCACAAAATCTTTTCGTAAACTCTTCGATATCCGAAGATAGTCTTTAAGTTTTATAATTTTCATACAATATTATGATTCGGTCTTCAACCCACGGTGCGCTGTCTCGGAATAAAATTATTGATTTCAGAATCCAAGATTTTAGAATGCGCGTTTCCGGTCGAGTTATCTTCTCCTTCTGAAAACAATGACTTTTATTGGGCAGGAAGGGACTCCTCGATCGGGACAGGGATTCTATTAAGAAAAAAAGCTTCCGGGAACGAGGTGGATTTTCACGATAAACGGAATTAAGTACGGCACTGTAACTCTGGCAATCAAGCCTGGAATGAGACGGACGGCGATAGCAATAAGCCGAAATCGCTTGCCATTAAGAACTTCGATCCAACGAACTTTTTGTTGATGAGCGTGACGAGAGGCGGAGGAGTCTGCTCGCTCCTATAAATAAGCGGCTCATTCGAATTCGTAAAGGCAATCCTCGTCCCGGCTTCCTCGACCCGAATTGATACCGTTTACTTTATTCTTAATTGAATCTTATCATGGTAAAAAATAAAGATAGAAAGCTGAGAGAGAACAATTCGAGAACACATAAGAATAGATTTCGTATTCTGAAAGTCTGTTTTCTAAACGCCGGCGCGATTGCAGCTGTTCTGCCATTCGTCCGAGAGTAAATAGGAAAATTTCAAGTTCTTATAAAAGTTGCGACTCGCCCCGAATGATATACCTTTCGATCTCAAGTTCTGATTGTCGTCGTCGCTTCCGGCTCCTGGGTAACTGAACGGCGGCGGGAAGACGTCACGACGAGGAGATTTATCACGATTAAACGAACGGGAAAGTTTAGAAGGGGCGTCGGACGGAGAACGAGGGCCGAAGAGAGAGTGCATGAGCAATTTCCTCGTTTCAGTGGAAAAGATGTCAGCTGCACGGACATCGCATTACGCATTTCGATTACACCGTACAAAAGTGGCGCAATAAGCACAAGTATTATACGGGAACCAACGCTCGCTCTGCCATGCAGTTTAATAAAATGTTTGCAAGCTGTCGGCATCTTTCCTCCCTTAATCCTCTTTCTCCGTCCAATGGGACACGCATGTCTCAGCATGTTTAAATTGTATCTCTGCCAAACCATTCAATTATTAAAGCCAAAAGGATTTTATTTTAAAGGGGTTTCTCTTCGGGGACAGTTGTCCTTTTTTGCATTTACGTTGGATCTCCGCAACCGCATCTCTTATTTGTATAACGTTTTTATTCGACACGAAAATCACAGTCATACTCACATTACTCCGATGAACAGTGCTCCCTCGTAGAGAGTTGCGTGTACGGAATATTTTTCCCTCGCCCTCTTATCTGCTGTCACTTCTCCCTTGCCTCTCTTTTTACGTCTGTTTACGCACTGTGCATTCTCTTTGAGTAATATAGCGGCGCCGGGGCTCCACGATGTAAAAAAAAAAGAAGAAAATACAGACAGACATATGTGCATAGAAATCGTGATGTTACGTCTCGTCGACATTCGAGTGTAATTTTTCTTGCTCCGTAAGATCCTGAGTACAGGATTGCTGTACAAATATCCAACCTACGTCTTTTTTTTTTTAATGAACATAATTAAGATAATAGTACTCTTCTTTTCTGTTTGTATATACATTAGATGTTAATTTGCGCAGCACACTCTTTTGCATTAAAACTCATCCTTAAAGGACATAAATTGGATTTGCGTAACACACGTTTTGCTCTGATGATTATCTTCTAACTAAATTAACACACATTAGATTTAATTTAATAAGCTCTGTATTGTTTGCAAAGTAAATTCTTCTCGAAGTGAAAGGAGGATTCTATTGCTTTTGCGACAGGCTGCGGGACATGCACACCTTTATTGGTCTGATCTGTCTACCGTTAATAGATACACGGAGACGCGTGCACTTTAGCCAACTGTTCAAACGTCTATCTCCTCCTATTTTTTTAATAATTGCCGTCGCGTCGCGTCAGACGCCGCGCCCGCATCTGTGACGAATCCCAACGGCAAAGACAACGTCGAATTCGCGTCGTAAAGGATGGGACAGGAGGCGAGCGGGGGATGAAAGGGAGGGCCGTGACAAAGGATCGTAAAGCACGAAGCTCCGACTCGCGCGACACGGGGGCGGGAAAACGCCACTCCGGAAGTTTGCCAGATATCGGCGCGTACCGAGAAGAGTGACAGGCCGTAACGACGAGGGGTTACTCGCCGGGGGGGTAGCCGAAACTCGCGATCGATCACGCGACAAGTCATTATTTAAACATTCTACTTTTAATTAGCTTTTAAAACGAATGGCGATTACATCACGCGCGGAGAGCGTGAAAATATTGCATTCGAAGCCGCTGGAACGAAGAATAATTCATCGTGTGTTTAATTCGTCCCAATGGAATTAGTAGGGTTGTACCACCCCGTGGTAAACACGCAGGGAATACAACGCAGGGAGACAAATTCTCTGTATACGTAACAATCAAAATTAATGTTATTCACCGCAAACGTGAATTCGCGAAGACGTGTGTCGATCGGGTTAAAAATAATTCATCTTTAATCCGCACCACGTCGAAATTACCGCCTGTTCCGCCCCGAAGCGGAGGAGGACGCGAGGAGAGGAGAGCGAGACGGGGGAGGATGGTGGCCAGACACCCTTCGAGGTCTCGCCGAGAGAGCTTTCGCCTCACAATTCGTGGAACGTGGCCGCGGGGCCCGAGGCAGTCGGCGTGGGCGTTTGCACGGCCTATACTACTTGGCGAGATCGAGGCCTCGGTCTTTAGGGCTGAGGCTGTGTGTCGCCGTGGCTGCCGGGGCTGGATGGAACGAGTGGGTGGAGAAAGCGAGAAGAAGAAGAGAGAGAGAGAGAGAAAACGACAGCGCGTGGGATCGCAGTCGAGACTCACACAGCCGAGTGAGTCGGCGAAGGTGAGTCGGAGTCGTCGGGCCGGTCGATATCCAAGGCTACGCGTCTTCAAGGCGACCTGCTGACGTACGAGCGGAACGCGCTTCTCGTTAGCGACGCGTCTTTCGATGGGCGACGACGCGAGAAACTCCGGAAGGGAACCGGGGGTTCCGCATTAATTCTGCACTGGAATGCTTTCTCTCCCTCTCTCTCTCTCTCTCTGTAGATCAAGTTCTGTGTACGTATCTTCTCTCCGCCCTCTCGTCTTCTCCGTACGCATGAATATCTACGTCAATTTTCATTTGCAGTTCTACAGGTCGAGGAAAGGTATGATAACTGCGAAGATAATTTTTTTATATAATTTAAAAATTGGGTACAAACTTTATTACATGTGGTGATATAAAAAAATGAAGCACACAGGTATTAATAAATCAGAGAAAATTATGTAAAATTCAAAGTAAATTTTATGAGAAAGTTCTCTCTGTACGAATAGTGATTTTTGATGAGAGAAAATGCAGAACGCTTTTTGCAATGAGCAAATTGAAGGCAACGTTATTTTAACGATGACGGACGATCTCGTTTTCGCTCGTGATACATCCCGCATTATTCGCGCTCGCACAAAGGACGAGAATCTATTATATATTGCTCCTTTCTCCGTCGCTCCCGCGTCTCTCTCCCGCGTGTCCTGAACCCACGACAAAGACTCGGTTGACGCGTAAGAATTTTCCGCGCATTTCTCCCGACACCGGCCGGCTTAAGAACTCGTTGACCCTGAAGACCTTGCCCTTGTGACTCCTAGATGAGGGATATGATGGCTGGCCGCTCGTAAATTCTTATACATTTCACGGTATTTCTTCCATAAAACGGCGATTGTCGGTGATCTCGGCATAGTCGCTGAATGAAGCGCCACTTCATATTTTATGCCGATAATATCGGTGCATAAAGACATTTTTACGCTAGATGCACTCGATTCATATCACGCTTCGTCGCATAAAGAGCGTGATAGAGAAAATGAATTTTTTAATACTATACTTTTATATTACGCAAAGAGAAAACTCTCTTCGATAGATGTATATGCTTTTTTCATCGGGTTTATTACCGAAAAAATGAATGCATTACTTTTAATTAGCAAATCCATTTAATTATCAAATATATTATTTTTAATTATGCATTGGTTTAGATTTGATTCTTTAATATTTAACAGCGTACCTGCTATTGCATACCTACTATTTTTTCTTTTTTTCTTTTGATAAAATAATGATTGCGTTATTAAAAGTAATAATTGCAGCAGCCAGAATCTTCTAGGAAATTTTTTATTGAAATAACAATTTTTATTTGCATATTCTATCGATTAAATTTTTTTCGGGGGATATGGAAGCCATATGCTTCGCACGACATAAGCAATTATTAACTGTAACTATTTAATGCGCGCAAATCACCGCAAGAACGGTAAATTTAATTTTTGAACTTTAATTAGGTCTAGTCATGAGTGAGAAACATACTTGGATGAAACGTATAAACTCTCTCTCTCTCTCTCTCTCTCTCTCTCTCTCTCTCTCTCTCTCCCGATCTTGAGATTCGTACGATCTGTGACTTCAAAGATCGAAATGGTCTCGTTCGTGTGATCGTAATCTCTAGACACTTTACTAATAGCATACAAATCATAGTCTTGACTCAGCGGGTAGTATACATTATTAAAAGATAATTAATGCGGGCATTCCAATTTTTTTTAACAAGTTTTGAAAAAATGATTAAACGGCGTGTGTAATAATTTAATTTTAGTGAATGGATATTAATCTTATTTTTTTTCAGAATTATTTTTCTGTTAAAATTACAATGGCGTAAAAAATATATGAGTTTATCTTTCATAAAAAAATTATAGTGTGATTATATCCGGCTTTTACGAACGCGACGTTTCACGCATCATTTCATAGTACAATATGTTCAGAGTTTTTTAATCTACAAGCTAATGATTTTATTCCCGGTCATACGAGATTTTTATCTCCAGACGCTGAGTGCCCATAAATTTTATATCTACTTCATCGTGCCGGGTATGTAAAAATGATAACGCGGAGAACAATGGCCGCCTGATTACGCACGCTAAAGGGAAGGAAATTCGCGAGCTTATAATTTCTTTTTAACGCTCCGAGAAGTGCGTGACTCCGAATGTGGCCGAGATTATATCATATTTCTTACTCAACATCGTACTTGGGATAACAGCGACACACTACTCGGAATCACCGGCGATAAATAATTTTCAAGTTAAAATAATTAATTTCTCATGCGGTATCCGCGCCGCATAGCAGCCTGATACGTAGTGATTTAAATAATGTCGCACTCGCAATTGCAGCGTAATTGAATCATGCCGGTTTCAAGCGGGGTCGATTTAATCGTGGTTTAAAGTTTCCAGAATGTAGGCAATGCCAGCTCGTGTAACGGGAAAGAGGGGTTTAATAATATAGGCAGCAACGACACGTAGACATAACGAAATTCCTATAACGATGTTCCCCTTTTAAGTGAACGTAAAAGTCGTTTATACGGCACGTCAAAATGCATAGAAGTTTAAATTAATTCAGAAAATTATAATCTCATAATGTCCGCAAAATCTATGTTGAAGTATACAACGAACACGTTGTGTAATTCACGAATCTGTGATAATAAATAAAGTATGTCAACGGCCACTTTCAGTCACATTTTCATTAGCGAAATTGAAGTTCTCTTGGCAAAAATTTTGTGATTGTTATTCATACTTTTTCGTCTTCTTTTAATATTAAGTATTTAGTTTCATAAACTATAGAAAAAGAAAATTAAAATCATTTTGAGCACTTTCTTCCTTTAGTATTTTAATTCGTAAATTTTAAGACATCCTGTATATGTAATATAATCTGCTTTAATTTGCCGTAAAAATAGATTGCACGTATAAATTAAAATAAATTGCAATTTACAAACGAATATCGTAATTAAATATTGAGAGAACATGAATTTATAACGTGTTAATGTCATTATGGGTGGCAGCTATAAAAAAATCTCGTGCAATTTGATGCTGTTTTACGTGAAAATGTCTCCATGTACAAAAATTGTTTTTTTTTCTACACTCTGCAATACTCTGATTTTGACACACACAAATGCTATCACGTTTGACCGAAAAGTTTTAATCATAAAGCTTTAACCCGTAAAGCTTAACTGTTACCTTTGTAAAGCTTAACCCTTGTTTTGCTATAGAACGTTTCATCGATGCAGCTTGGGGTATAAATTTCAATCTAAAAAAACTACAAGCCAACCTTTAAACAATTTTTTTGCGTTATATATCAAGGATGTTTTCAAATTGTAAATTCTATATCCGTTGTACTAACAAGATAAAAATAAAACGTAGCTTCAGGAAATTTAAAAATGAATTTGATGTAATTTATTGTAATTTATAATATTTTATAATTAATTAATATTTAACGTTTTTTAACGTTAAATAGCTAATGGCATTTGTGTTATTTTTTAACACATTCATTTTGTATTAAATTAACACGAAATTTTTATAATTCTTTCCGATTTTTTTCGTAGATGTTAATTTTTGAGAAACAGTTTTTTTAATTAATTTTGATCATGATTTGATTTTAATAAATAAAGAGTTTTTCTACATACCGAAAGAAATATAAGATTTTCCTCTAAACGTCGATTTAATCGCTCATATAAAATTCATTTAATAAATGGAAATATAAATATTAGAGTACGTTACACGCATTTTGGAATGCAAAACCAGGCAGGTTTTGTCGCGGGAATGGCCGCTTCTTGAATCCGATGGCTTTTGGATGGCAGTGGCAGGGCCGTGATTATGCATTACGCAGGGACACGTGCATAAATTCCGATTACGCCCTATAACTTCCGGGGACGGGGAATTTAATCGTTATTGATCGCGGCGCGTCGGTAACGAAAGAGGTGGCGGCGTTTTTATCCCGCCGCCGCCGCGTTATATAATCGAGGGTGGCTCGTAAAAACGCAGCCGCCAAATTGCTCGTTCCCCGAGCGGGCGAAAAAGGTGAGATTAATAAATGCGGCATAATATATGCAACGTTGCGGAAGCGGGTGGCCGCCGCGTGTCGCCGAAAACGAGGGGCAATACGCGGGCGCAACCGCGCGCGGAAAGAACAATAATGGCGTGACTATCGGCGGAGCTCGCGAAGCGGAGTTGACGGCCGCTGCTGTCAACAGCCACGAGCTCGCTCCATTGTTCGTTGTGCCGTTAGAAAACGGCGATTAGCGCACGTACCTCTCGCCAACGCGGCGCGTTTTGCACCGATACTCTCCTCCCGAGAGAATGTTGCATTATCGTTTTTATTCCGCCCCGACTTCCGGCAAATCTGGAAAGTCATCGGGTAATGGCGGAGGACAGCACGTCAAGTGTCATAGAAACGAAAGAGAGCACGGAAAGGAGGATGCTGGAATGGAGTTGTAAAAAGAATTAAATTGATGAAAAGAGTCGCGCGGAACATCGAGCCGGATTTAGCGAAGCGAAATATGACATTTCCCCTACGCACGGCGGTTAATTGATTCACGTGGAGTCACAAATTAAGCGGACGCGTTAACCGGGCTGTTACCTGTTTAGAATTAAAAGGAAATAATGGAATCAAGAGATAATGGATCTCTTTATGTTTTGCCGGCCCCGTGCAGTTGTGGCACTTTATAGCGCTACAATAAGTGAAGCGAGATAAGGGGATTCGCTTTTTACATCGCTCGTCTTTGTAAAGAATCTAGAACAAATGAATTTGTATTATATCCGATGTCTTTCGCACGCTTTCGCATGCTTTGAATACAGTGGCTACCGCAGTGACTGGTTGCCGGTGAAACGACGCGATAGAATTAGCATTAAACACACAGTTGTGTCTTTGTGATGGAATAAAAATTTTTCGGAGTTAATTAAAGTCCGCGCAAGATAAACATAATTATTTTCAACAATCCACGCCTGCTTACTTTCAACTGCCGCGATTTCCTCGCTTCCGTTGTGAATTGTAACGCGGAGACAAATTTCGCTCGTTTCTCGAAAGAACAGAGAGCGACTTATATACAGGCGGTAGTTCTATTGAGTTTTTACCGAGGGAATTTGAGTCACTCCCACAGCTCGTTAAGCGTTTCATTACACCGCGAAAGCCACAGCTACACCTCTCCTGTTGCTAGAGGGATTCTTTAAAAGCACAACAAAAAAAATTCTCGGTTGAAGTCCGCTTAGGCGCGGAAATACCCGGTTAGTCTTGCGGAGGCTCTCATCTCGCTCAAGAAGTAAGACGTTGAAATAGGTCGGGCGGCGAGCTACAGACTGGCTCACGGAATATTTGCCACGACGAGACCGTTGACTGAAGAGAAAGAGAAACGAGAAATTGTTATTAACCTGTTTTGTGCCTAAAATTGTATTTTTCCGAATGTGTGTTCTCTCCGTAAAATGAAATCTTTCTATCCTTATTTCAATTAAAAGTTTGCAGTTTATGGTAATTATATGTATAATATATATTGCATGTGGCAATACAGGTTTAAAAATAATTTTACTACACGGAGAGAATTTTTTCTTAAAAATTACCCTGAAAATCGTGGTAATTGTGAGGCAACGTGAACCTCGAAGAATTTTACTACACTTAAAAAATTTACTAAAACTTTGCCAAATGTTATTATAATTTTAGAAAATTTTACTATACTTCTAAGAAAATTTATTAAAACTTTGCCAAATTTTATTAAAATTTTAGTAAATTTTGTTAAAAATATAATAAAATTCTTCAAGGTTTACGTTGTCTCACAATTACCACGATTTTAATGGTAATTTTTAAGAGAAAAGTCTCTCCGTGTAGATCCTCAAATTCAATAAAATTATTTTTAGATCTATGTGTACGTAACTAAGTTTCAGTTACTTCAATAAAATATTGTTCCTTCTGTGTAGATATGTATAAATATTCACGTTATATTCTCTCTTTTTATCTGATTCGCAGGATTTTTCCCCGATTTATACGTTTCTGGTATAAATACCAGTTTCCTTCTCTCTTCCGCATATCCGTGGATGTATTTATCGCACACTTGAGAAAAATCCCAACGCCCTAATGAGAGCTTAATGAGGTACACGCAACAAAAGTTTCCGACGTAATGTTAAGCTAGATTCACGGCACTTAGCGATAATACATCTAAGATGTTATAATGAGAGCCTCGCCTTGTTGTACCCCATAAAATTTTATGTCTATAAGATTGAATTTCACGCGCGCGTAAAACGCAGAGTTGTATCAATCTTGGCGCAACATCGCGGGACGCGATATACATAAACCGGTCATTTATACCATAACGAAGCGAATCGCGTTAGTTGCTCGCAATTTATGGTACCTGGAGCTTTGAAAAAGCACCACCACGCGTTCCTCGGAGGTGCGATAAATTACAGCCGCGATAAGCCGCGCGACGCGACCGTCGTTTTCCCGATACGCGGTCTGATATTTCGCGATTTTTCGATTTCCGGCTGGATGGCTCTGAAATTTTTAATTTCTCACATCCCGACAGCGGGACGAGTCCGATTCGTTCGCGATTATAATTATAAGACTAGCTGAACGATCCCACGGGAGGAGGATTCCGTTGAAATCGTAACGGAATGTGGAAATCTATTATGGAATAACATCTTCTGCCCTTCTGCCTGGGGTCGTCGACACTTTCGACGATTAAAATATCGCCTATTAGAATCAGCAATAAACAGACTGGCGTGTGCGCTCTGACTTTATTTGACACTGCCTCGATAATTTGCATATAATCGAAATGCGTGGTAGCTAACTTCCCTTCCGTTCAATCGCGCACGCGTGTGTGTGTGTATGTGTGTGTGTGGGTGTGTGTGTATCGCTCGAAATTTCGTCGGAATTTTGTTCGCTTTGATAAAGGCTATGCGGTTTCGGTTTCCCTGTACTTAGTCTTGAAGATAATTGCGCCTGTAAATTACAACATTGTTGCACGCTCTCGCACACATTTGATGACGCTCTTCGGCGGTTTTAAGATGTCATAAACATTTGCCCACACAGTGTTGCCATTTAGACCGTAAAATGTAATTATTCATAGTACACGAAAGGTAGAAACACTTTTAAAGGAGTAGGCGCGTCGCGGTCATTTTATATAAAATATATTTTTGCACATACCATATTACTTATAGCACTCGCGCGCATTATGGGATTCGGCGCCGGTAACTTTTTCCGAGCCGCGTCAATTTAGAGGCCATTGACGTCCAACAGTTAACAAGATTCCGCGGAAGCATGAATGTACGAGCGTAGGTTGCCACAGGATGTACTGGACTGCGACCAGCCGAACGATAGTCCGCTGACTCATTTGTCGACGACTTATTTGTCTCGCTGTTTTTTTTATCAATTTGACTTCATTCTCAAACGATTCGCGTAGACACACGAAAGATTGTCAAGAAGACGATTAAACTTTTATCCCACATTTGTCTTTATATCTCGCTATCTAAGCTCAAATGTACGTGATCTTTAAAAATTATACATACATCTCGAAAAGAGACATATGTACAAAGATTCTATTTCCGATATAGAATTTGGTCGCCGCGTATATCTGTGGAGGAACTTATGAAGGGAAAGATCGACGGGGCGCAGGATTTATGGCTGGAAAGATGTGCGCATCGGCGTATCCGAGGAACAGGTAATAAATTTACCACGAGAAGTTTATTTTCTCGGCGCGGCGCGTCTCGAGAGATCACGTCAATGAACAAAGTTCTGACAAATGTCTACCGTGTATCTTGTAAGAGCGCTCGTTTCATCGCTACTTTCTCCGTTGGTGCGCGACACGCGGGTACGAGATCACGCGAATCCAATTGTGGGTAGGATTCGTGAGAGAGACAAGAGAGAGACAGTTGGATTAGAATCGTTTTCGCATTCTTCGCTCGCTCAAAGAGCGACTTTTCTCCTCCGTCTCCTCCTCTCTTGCCGATAATTAGTCACGTGAGAGGTGGAGGAAGCGCGCGATGTTCCGTCAGATAGCCCAGAAACCTTTTTCACCCTGAAAAAGATTCTATCCGTATCTAAATACAGGATCGCGTGTGTCCATCAAGGTCGGGTTTTCTCGTTGTTTACTCGCCACCTACACACGATGAACACACTTGAGTCGACGTTACGAAAGAGAAATGGTTCTTATTATCAGTGCCTTTCGGTCTTATTTGAGGAGCTGGGATTAAAGTGTATACATAGATTTTTTTGACAGAAAAATTTCGAAATTTTTAATCAAGGAATTTAATATTTATGAAATATTTAGGTTAAATAAGGGTTTTTTTTTCTACTGTAGAATTTTTATAAAATATTAAGTGGATCAAGTTTTAAATTGATGTTTAATCATAATTAATTCTTAATTAAAAACAAAATTAAAATTATTACTTTACATTAACACGTATACGATAAATTAGTATAAAGCAGCAAAATGTTGACTGATATTAATATTATCGAATTCTGTCGTTTAATCGCGTTGCACGGTTTTGACGTTCAGTTCAGCTGTAGCAAAAGAGTTAATATGTGTACTAAAATACATTTATTAGAATTGCCATATATAGATTAAAAATTAAGTTTTTTAAATTTCACTTATAGTCTTACTCAAATTCAAGAAATAAAATACATTAATAATATATTTTTTTAAATAATGATACGTATTTATTTGTACAATAAAAAGGACTATTTGGTAATAATAATCAAACCTGATGATAAATACTAAGCTTTAGTGAAATATTTTCAATTAAATATTAATACGACCAAATATTTAGTAATATTTAATAACTGTTTAATAACTGAGAAACGCAAGAGTAATAAAACTTAAATATTACTAATGTTAGCCTTGTAATAAGATCAAGATATCAAGGAAAGGTTGTTTCAAGATCGAAAAAATTTCTCTGGGCTGGCGAAACGAATTTCGCCAGCCCATAAACGAATTTTTTCAGAAACAAAAAGTTACGCGGGTTTTGTGTTAATGTTATTTTTGCCGAGTGTTGTTCGCTTCGGCACGTACGCGGTTCATGGCTCCGTGTCACGCTATAATCATCTGCTTCTGAGTCACACACGTGTTTGAGGGGGAGTTACGCAATGATGAACTCATTCGGTAACCTCGATCACGGCCAGACGGTATAATAATTTCAAGGTATACTGAGAGAGTACCAGCGGACCATGATAATAAAAATCTGAGGGAGATACAATTGTGCAGAAATTCTCTAGCACGTATGTACATGATATCAAACATTTTTAACGCTTTTTAACAAAGGAGAAATAGGAGAGAAAAAGTGAACGTATTATTACGTAAAATTATTATAATAAATGATTACTTTATAATTATAATTATAATTATAATATCGTAGTAAATTATTATGATTTATACATTATTATTAAAATAGTAAAATAATAAATAGTATATATATTATTGTAATTTTTAAAACACTTAATTTCACAGTATACGTATGATTGTACCAAATAAATTTTGAAATAATTGTATTGCTGAACAGATTGCTCAGTAAAGTTATATATTTCTTCGTAAAGTTTAATTTAATCTGTTCGTCAAAGGATTAAGTTAAATCAACAGCTCCTATTATTGAGTTCAAAATGATATACAATTGATTAATATTTATTTAACGAATTGATGAATCTGGTGAATTTGATGATGAAATTAATTTGAATTTTAGATTAGAATTTAAATTTTC
The DNA here is from genome assembly GCF_013373865.1 of Monomorium pharaonis. Classification (NCBI taxonomy): domain Eukaryota; kingdom Metazoa; phylum Arthropoda; class Insecta; order Hymenoptera; family Formicidae; genus Monomorium; species Monomorium pharaonis. The sequence continues at coordinate 21,412,805 of NC_050475.1, read as the reverse complement.
CATAAATAAAGATAGAGGTGCATTCATACGTTACAATTATATTACTAGGCGCATGTGGCATGCACTGGATTGCCAGTAATTGTATTGACATTTACACGGCACCGAAGCAGAGGCCGCGTTCGTTTTGGCCGACCTCTTTTCCTCAAATGGCAGTCCCCCGACCAGTTTTTACAGAACGCGTTTTTCCATGAACTTAATGTTCCGCTTGAACGTCAACCGCCGACTTCCTTCGCCTCCTTTCCATTTAAAAAGATGTCGTTCGCGCGTCTCTGCGAGGAAAGAAGCTTGTAATATTCTTTTCTTCAACAATAAACTGCACGGTCGTGGGAGAATATTTCGTCAGCATATATTTAATTTAACGCTGCTAACCGTTAGTCATATGTATGTATAAGTTCGTGGTCAACTTTTCCCACGTATCTAAAGCAGTGCAATGGAAATAGATATCGTCATCTTTTTATAAAGCTTTAGTTCGAGGTACAACAAAGTGGATTTATTTTTATAAGATTTAAAAAACCGCAGCAAAAATTTTGGACAATTTATATTTTTTGCATGCACTTTGTCACGTATATATCCCAGCGAACTAACTGCGTGCACACCTAATTCTTTTTTTGTTAGAAAGTTTAATCTATCCTGGGACCCGAGTCAAGTCTACTTTCGCGCATCTATATAGTGATAATAATGCAATTCTTGCGTATCGTGAAAATAGGGAAGATCTTCGAAATCTTCGATGGGTCTGTCGTTTTATTTTGAGCGGCAAGCGAATCGCACGATTGCCACCGTGCGATTTGTTCCTTTTTTCCCGTTCCTCGTTTCCCCTTCTCGCCTTACTTTTATTCGCGATTAGGAACGGAATGCATCACTTCATTCGCGATTAGCAACAGATGTCTGTCGCGAAACGGTAACTTTGCTCGCGTATAAATCCAAGACATCTTATTGTCAAGAGGGCTTTCGCCGAGAGGAGCGAGAGAGAGGCGGCGTAATCAATTTCGTCTGGTGACAAGTTGCGCTCGAGTTGTTTAGACGATGCCTCATAATTACACGTCACTGTCAAATGCAAGAGCCCCGTTGTTCGTAATGGTTTGAATTCCGTTGCTAAATGCTCTATATACCTTTCTCCCTCCTCCCCTCCCTGCCTTTCTCTCTCTGTCTCTCTAGCTCTCTCCGCTCGATTTCTATCTGAAACTAACGGACACGATTCCTCTGCTGCATCGAAGTTTAATCGTCTTGCATAATAACGAGGAACGCTATTCCGAGAGCACCAATCCTTTGCAAATGAAATTATTTCTCTCCTTCCTTTTTGCTCTCTTCTCCTTCCGGGAAGAAGAGAATTTTATTTTTCAAGATTTCATCTGTTATCCCAAAATTTAGCGTGTCTGCATATTTTTACTGAAGGTGTACAGACGGTACAAAGATTATGTTACGAAGAAATTATAGCAGAGAAATGATCTTTGCGCAACTCTGTCAAGAAATGTCCCGAGGGAACGGATTTTTATCGAATTGCAAATTTGTTTATATGACAGTAGTTTGTTATTCACGTACGGTTAGTCATTGCGTGTTTTACGACACTATACCGATGAATCACGCTGTGCGCGTAACGTGAAAATGATCAGTTTCTTCCTTGCGTTTCTCGAATTCTGCACGAGAGTTGTTTTCAGGTAGATTGTGGAAACGCAGGAACGCGATGGGTGAGATGTTACAATAATTGTGACCGAATATGAATGGCGTTCATTAAAACACATACATTCACAAATCTCTCTCTCTTTCTCTCTTTCTCTTAGCGAATTTCTAGTTGTATGCTATTGCTCAGCTTGCAATAGCAACAGTCTGGTCGCACTTGACTCTCGCTTCAAAACTTAACTAATATCGCCGTTTAAAAGCCGAGAACCATTTAACCTCCGGTGACCGTCGCGTCGGTAACCCATGCACTTGTGGCTTGCGGCTTCAGCCACCTCTCGACTCGTACGAAACTGTAGTGTAGACCTTTGTAGACTAAATGATATGGAAAACGAGTATTCTTCGCGACTCGATGGCAACATCTCGAGCAATGCATTATATGCTGTACTAGCCTATAATAATAAAAATCCAGTAGCTTGGGCAAATAAGTAAAGATATCATATTTTTTAATAGAGTTTATTTAACATGCAAAGAATAAAAAATTAAAACTGCTGTTCCGGATGTTAGTAAACACACACAGACCTAAAATCATTAGTTAAAAGTAAGTTTTCCTCAAAGAATTGCTTCCTTCTTGTTTTAACTTTTAATTATAGAAAAAAAGGTTAAGTCTCCTATTTACATTTTGTAATATCTAAATTTATGTCAATCCGAAATATTAAAATTAATAATAGATGAGCAGTAAAGATATATAAATATGATTTGACAATGAAAGTGCAAATTCTAAATCTCAAAACATGTTTATGTTAATATTTTTAATTTGAATTAATTATCAGAATAAGTTCACATTATGATCGAAGATGATATGTGTCAAATAATAAAGAACTTCATAGTTTGTAGAAAAGTTGAAAAAATAGTTGTGGTTATTTGAAGACATTGGTAATGTGGTGCTATTCCTCTGCGGACATTGAACGTCAACACCATCGCGTTTGTATTCTTTAACAGTTTGACCTGAGGTCACGAGTCACCATCGTTGTTGAAGCAATCGGTTATCGGAAACATCTTGTTCGCCATTTCACGACCTCTCACGAGACACTCCGTAGAAATAGAACAGCTAAATGCAATACCAGAATATAATTGAAAACACAGAACCGTATTATTATAATTATCCATTTAGCTTTACAGATTTAATGAGAACATTATAATTTGCGTAATTTTCATGATCAAAATCTGAAATTTTGCGAATTTGCGTAAGAACAAGTCTAGGTTTGCCGACTAACCAGAATTGGCCGAAAAATATGATATTCCATAATTATTTCGGACTTTGCCAACTAATTCTAAATTCAATATGTAATTTTAAATATACAGGTTTAGTTTTTCAGCAAAGAAATTACGATATTACTTAATTAAAAAAAATATTTACTGATATTTGAACATAACGTAGAGTAATGTTTAAATCACGATACTCTTTGGCCATACTCTTACAGCTAGTTCTCGGGCTGTGGCCAAATCGTGAAATAACTTCAATGAAACTTCGTAATGTGACCGACAAAGTCGGTCGAAGTATGAAAACTTCAGCCAATTTCGAAAATGGCCTGTTTTGGGTTTAGTTGTAACATATACATTATTTACTTTCCTCTTCGCTTATATAAATAGCTACTCAACTGCAAATGTCAGAAACTAATCATTCGTAAAACATTTTTAAGTTACAAAAGAGTTCTTCCTCTAACTACTATGATAGAAATATAAAATAAATTATTGAAATTATTGTAAATTTCTGCATCCTAAATTAATTATATAGATTAATATATTAAAATAGATTATTAATATTATTATTATTAAATAAGTATTAAATGTTTGGATAAATAAATTATATTGAAGGCAATAAGATAAAATTAATATTATTAATACGCCTGCATTTTCAAATATTATAATAATATTTGAAAATGCAATTTTATTAATAACATTAATTTTGCCTTATTTATATTCAATCTATGTATTTATTTTTTTGTAACAAATCCAAGTATGATTATCAAATATACATTTTTAAAATTGGTTTTACATTTGCGGAGAAGATCATTCTTGCAAAAGGTATTATTAGTTGTCAGCAGTAAAAAACCGAGGTGTTAATGTCGTGATTTTACGTTGCCGTTGCATTAATCGCGGAATGCGAGTGTGTGGGAGAAAAAAGAAGGTATGCAGCAATCGGACCATGTAGAACGTAGCTCAAATTTGAAACGTATACGTCAACAATTTTCCACATTTTGCCTCAGTCACATCAGTGACGTTAAAGTAACTTGGCAGAGACGAGTTAAACTTTTACCGTTATGTACGTCGTATGAAAAATATACCTTCTCGTCACTCGGATTTTTGCAATTCTTGCTCACAAAATTTTCATGAAGTGCAGAGATTAGTTTGAACTATCGGAGCCGAGACTAGATATTTTTACGCTCGAGGCAAAAGAAAATAATGCATCTTAAGAATAACCGTTATTTATAAGCAACTATCATTTCTTTAGAAAATTTATTTGTTTTTAAAACTTTAATAAAAAAATTATTACTTTGGTAGGAAACAAATCGCATATTACTTTTATTTGTTTTTCTCATTCTTTTCGAAACGAATATTTTTAAAATACCGCAAGACGTCAAACGAGGCGAGAAGCAATTTCTTCGAGGAATCAAGAAAAATTTCATAAATCACCCATAATAGAATATAATTATATCGTGAGGCGAACCATTAACGAAAAGCTTACGCTGTAATTAAGTCTTCTATCAATTTTTTTCTCGTCTGCCGATCGCCTGTCCGCTGAAATTTATTCTAACTAGAGGAGAAATTCCTCTTAATATTCACTGAAACGGTAGAATTGAATTTTTGTAGCTTATCGTCCGCACGAGAAAGTTGAACACCATAAAATGTATTACATCGCGAAACAAATTGCGTTCGCGCAAGTCGAGCGTGATTTTCGCGCGCGACGCGCTTGACGCTCGGCTCCTCGGGGGTAATAGACGCAGGGCGGAACGCAGGGAGCGTTTTAAGTGCCGATAATGCAGTCGAACTTGAAAGCAAGGCAAACTCAGGCGGCGCCTTGCACATTGACTTAATGCTTTATACGCAGATATATCCGGGGTAAAGTTAATAAGACACCGGCGGGGAATTAATACTACGCGCCGAAACGTTCGCAAATTTCGCAAACTTTCGTCGTATTCGCTCGCGAGAAAAGCGCGAATCCGAGATATTTCTCTTATTATTATACGTTACAGCGATCCGCGCGTAATTGCTCGAGCGTATCGACGCGTTTTGCCTTCGTGGCGCGCCGAATGGATACGCCGACGACCGAGAAACGTGCGCGACGGACATGAATGCATTTATAAACGCATATGCGTTGCTCGCCAATAATGCGCGCCGAATTATTCCCACGCTTTCCTAGCGTCCGGAATTCCTCGCGCGATGCCATGCGTCGCTTGCAGTCCGATTACGCCGACGTCGTTACGGCGACGAAAAAGAGACTGACGTCGGTGAATTCACGGCGCGCAACCCTGACTGTTCGTGTGCAACACAATGCCTTTATTTTTTTTTTCACACCTTTTTTGCTCGTTGTGCAACGGCAGGGACCTCGACGAATTTCCCTCAATGAGTTTTCCCTGTCGAAATTCTCTCGTTTATGAGACTACCGATTTAATAAACGAGATCATCAAGGACGAATGCAATCAAGCGTATTTTAATAGCATATGATAATTACAATTAATAAAATATCTTTTATATGTTTCATACAGATTTCTATTATTATTCGTAATATTTAGTAGACCGCTGAGTTATTTCAAACTCGTTGCCATTTATTTAATTTAATCACGGACTCAAATTTGCGGCGAAATTTTGTAGTAAGATATAACGAAAAATTGTCCTCGCGTATAAAAATTCAACCCTGTCAGTTTTCTCGACACCCAAATAAACGTTATTCCATTTCCATTTGCCTTGATGTCAGTAATTTTTAGAACATTCCGCACGTAAAAATCGTGCCTTTTTATGAGCACTAACGTTTCGACGGGGCGACGTTCTCGATTGCGGACCCCTTACGAAACGATAAATCGTACTTTACGCGACGTAATCCACTCCGACGCGATCGCACCCCTCGCGCGCGTACCTCCCTTTTTTTTCGACCATGCAGCAGCAACGGATCGCCGGCGGCATTCGTGCGCGTTTCATTGTCGGAAGAGACTCCGGCCACGCCGTCTTTCGATATGAAACGATTAATCCAAAAATCGATCGTTCGTTTTCCCAGGTCGACCCGTATCACGTCGAGAGTGCATTTCGTGTACTTCGCGACTGTGTATCTTAGAAGAACGAGCGAGTAATTACGCTAATGAAGCCCACGCTTGATCGCTCTTGTCCATTATTACGGTAATCCAATCTTTCGACTCGCGAATACTTTGTTAGAAAATGCGATGATATGCGGGCCGATCGAGGAACTCGATCGCAATTATGGAATTTTATTAGAGAATTCAATTTCTTTGCTATGTGAGAAGTGTATTGATTAAGATTTTTAAGATGCTGATAAATTGACGTGTAAAACATCACTATCTAAAATCTTCTCGACGATAAAAAAGAGAGAGGGTATCACGGACGATTTTAAAAATATCACGTTTTGCGTCATAGGAACAAATATAGATTCTCGTCATTTTACGATGTACAACTTTATCGGAAGGTATAACGATTATCGAATGACGAATTGTTGAACTCGCATATGAAGCAGTTCTTTTAAGGCTTATTCTTTCGAGAAACGTTGTACATGTACAAAGGAGGGAAAAGGAGATGGAGAAAACGATCCTCGATTAGTCCGACAGTCTATGAATCCACTCGCGGAATAACGAGACGGCAGTAATTTATCATCTCTTGACTACATTGATCTCTCTTGACTTCTGTCGCTGTATCAGCAGCAGAGGAGAAGGCACGGATCCTTTTAACATTCTCCATTCATTAATTGCTTCCGCTCTCTTGCCAATTATTTTCCGCTTATCTTTCCGCTTTACACTGTTTATATTCACCTTTTACGATCAGCTCGTTAAAGATAGAATCGTTACACTCGCGTCGTACCACATCTTAATCTGCATTTCTTCAGATTAACGTTAAATATCTATTGCAAAGAATCATGTGGGATGCAAAAAAAAAAACGTAGCGTAACATTCCCTGTCAAAATAAACTCTCGAGATTGACACGGTGAACGTATTAATAGCATATTACTACCGGGCTCGTTATTAACGGTTGAAGAACTCGCGTATGAAATAGAGCGCGGCGCTCGTAAAGATATATACCGACGTAACGTGTGTCCACAATTACTATTGTAATTAAATGTGCATACGCCTCGCGTTCTTTGCTGTGAAATACAGCATCCGTTTCTGCAACCGTTGGGTGAACGAAGTTTTGTTGGACACGCAGCAAATTGTAGTACGTGTATCATATACACCAAAAAAAAAAGAGTTTGATAATAATAATTGAATTTAGATGATAGTGACTAAGCTTTGGTGAAAGAGTTTTGATAATTTTCCAAGTTTATTTTATTACATATAATTCGCGGAAACGGCAGGTAATTTCTCTGTTCGTGTCTAATCGCGAGAGAACGCGCGGCTTGCGCTCGTTAACGTTTCGCAAAACAAAATCTCGCGCGCGTACACATCTGGCCTGAGGTTTTTGCGCTCGACGGACGGTGCGAAAACGCACCCGCGGTCATAAACCCGCGACGAATCTCGTGCACCCTCGGAGGGTGCGCCGCATCGATTTCCTTCCACTCTGAATTATCGTCTAAGCGGGAAACGAGCGGCGAATTCGCTCCGAGACGAACGAACGGAAATGTAGGGCAGGACATTAAATAACACGACAGAGAGAATAACCGCAAGAGAGAAAGAAAGAGAGAGAGAGAGAGAGGAGGGAGGAAGGGGACGTATGCACGTATCCCGGGATCCTGTTGGAGGATCGATCCTCGATGTGGCGCACATTGTGTAAAGATGAGTGTCGCCGGATTGTAACGACTCTTGATCGCGGTTAATTGCTCTTTCCTCCGTTTTGCGTGGAAATTAACGCCTCGATGTGAGTTCAACAAGTAACTATAGAACTCTGAGTGCTAAATTTATATTAATATTCCATCTGCACTCTTGTTGTGGGAAAGAGGAAAATGTATATTTTTAATCATATTGCGAATATTGTTTTTTTTCTATGTTTCAACGTTGTGCAGCCCAAGTTTTACATTTTGAACTGAATTTAATATTAAAATAATTTATTTTGGGAAACAAAATATTGGGATAAACTGAATGCAACAAAAATTTTGTTATTAATTAGCCAAATTGTAAATACTTGTTTTCTTTACCAATATTAAAAAATTTATAAATTAAAATTCGGTCAACTAATTTTAGTCTTGAAATTTGTACTTTTATGAATTTTATTTTGACTAACAAAAAAAACAATTTAGACAGTAATTTTTATACTCTAATTAAGAATACATTTTTTAAATATGGGGTAATAGAATATCTATAATTTATTATGAATACATTTAGAAGCATTAATAAATTTACGGAATTAATTTGCATATTTAAGGTACGAAGAAGGTACTAAAAAAATGCAAGATAATTATTAAAAATAATAGTGCGCGCCAAGTTTTCTCTCTTGATTGGCGCCTGCATTTACCAAGATTTGCAACTGCAAGGCTTTTTGTCGGTAATTCTAGTTGCCTTTCAGCTAATGCCGTTGGTTTTGCTCAGCAACTTCTGCACACCACGTCGCCTTGCTACCATCCGTTGCTCTTGCACCTTCTCGTTACTCGTGTATTATATTAGGCGTAATTATTTTATTGAGTTTCGGCAAGTTTGAGCCGCAGCGCCGTAGTTAACGCTTTAATCGTCGTTCTGTTCTACTTGCAGAACTGATTTCTACTATGTAACCAATTATCTACTTCGTCGCATTTAAGACATCGATACTTGAAGAATCACGGCTCTAAAGGCATTATCCTTACGTAACAGGTATCATAAAAAAAAATTACAAATTGATGTACATACACAGAAAAGGGAAAGTGAATATAATTGAATTAATGCTGTCGGAAATTGTTCACGTACTATTTAAAAATAGAATAACAAAAACCTTTCGCGAATTACATGCTACTTTTAATCTTCATTCTCTTCTCTACTGACATCAAATAGTATTTATCCGCGACTGAAGACAAATGCAGCGGGTCTGAAGGTAAAAATAAATGCGCCACGAAGAAATTATCAATTTGCTATAAACATCTTCGCGAGGAGAAAAAGAAGTATCTTACAATCGTATCTCGCGCCATAGGTATCAATACGCGCGTAAACAAGGGTGAAGGGTGTCGCGGGAACCGCGGCCGAAGACAGACACGCCTGTTTCGGCTGAGCGTCACTGAGATCTCGCCGCCGACTTCCCCCACCCCTCGTCCGGCGGCGCTGGCGCGGCTGACGCGTCTCGCGCCGCCACTGCCGCCAGTCGGTGGCGGGCGCTCGCAGCGTACGTTTCATCAGCTGTGTTCGGACTTGGTGTTCGTTCTCCTCCTTTTTTTCTCCTTCCACCCCTCGTCACCCCCCCTCTCCCTTTCTCTCTCGCTCGCTTTGTGTTACGTCGTATGCGCGTATCGCGAATACGACAGTGATCCTACGGTTTGACGCGACCGCGTCGGCACGTGCCGGCGTCGGAGGATCGCACGGCCGTGGGAATCGGTGGGACGAGATTCGAATGTCGGAGCGCACGGTGCAGCTCCTCACGGTGCGTTTGTTTTGACATGTGTGTGGGCTGCCATATTGGATTACCGCATCGCTGCCGCTGCTGCTGTCGTCGTCGTCGTCGCCGTCATCATCGCCAGTACCATCAACGCGGGGCACCCGGGCACGAGACGCGACTTTCGCGCTAAAAAAAAGGTGAGAGTGAACGACAATGAAACGCGCGCGCGCGCGACGCCGGCGCGACGCCGCGCCGAGGCGTCGTCCTCCGTCCTCCGTCCTCCGTCCTCGTACGCGCACGAACGAAAGCGCGGCGTTTTCGGGTCCCGCTCAATAACGAGCGTCGTCGTCGTCGCCGCCGACGCCGACGCCGCCGCCGCCGCCGCCGTCGCTGCGGCTGTTGCTGCCGGCGCGGGTTTTTCACCCGTCGAAAATTCACGTTTGACTCGTGCGTGGTTGTTTCCCTCGCCGGTTGGCTGACGCGGGTGACGAGTCGAGCCGAGTCGAGCGGAGCGGAGCAAAGCGGAGCTCTTCGATCGCGCGAAATGGATGGCGCGGACGCGTCATTTCGCTCGATGCTCCGAAGGCCCGAATCCGAATGCGACTATAGCCCGCGCCAGCTGCTCCTAATAGTGTTTTCCCCCTCCTCCCCCCCTCGCTTTCATATGTCGGAGAAATAGATTAATTTATTGCACGCTCCGGAGCGGCGTCCTCTCGGTCGGTAAACGCTAATAGGAATTCGGTCGCTCGCATTATACGCCGGATCAGCGCGCGCTAAAAGCTGATGCTGCACGCGTGAAATTAACGAAGCTAAATGTAAAAGCGCGTATGTATTGTAGATTAAATAATTAATACCGTCGCGAATATGTGTTATTTAATTGTCAAATGCCGTTGCATTTATGCGTATAGTTGCCCTTAATGTGCGCTAATTCGACGTGGTGCGAGTGAAATCGCCGTGGAGGAGGAACGAGATGTCCTCGCGAAAGGCGAAAAAAAGCTGTAATAAAATCGTAGAACGTGTACAAGTACAGTCGGAGTAGCTAAATAAAGAGAGAACACGCGTTATTTACATTTGGCGACGGGGATGACTCATCGGGCGCCAAAAAGATAATCGTAAAATTTGGTTTTAAAAGTGCCTCGAAGAGGTTGCGTCATGCAAATGAGCAGATAAGATATTTTTCATAGGTAAATAGGTATTTTAACGTCGATCGACTCACGCTCAACTCGAGTGTAGGTCCAATCGCGAGCGATTAATATCTGCAAAATCATCTGTACCAAAATCGGAGTTTATTTTCACGATGCAAATACTATTTCTTTTTTTAGGAGACGTCCTTCTTTTGAATTAAAACACGAAAATTAGACCTTCAAATTTAACCGACCAAATTGTACTTTAATCTGGAAGATAAAGATTCCGTCGAACTAAATATTTGATTATGCTAATTGAATGTTTAATTGAAACTACTTTACCAAAGCTTAATTACTATCATCTACATTGAAAAAGGAGTTTGGTAATAGCTATCAAATACTACGTGAAATAGTGCCAATTAAATGTTTGGTTAATGCAATTAAAAATAATTTTACCTTTTTGAAAATGTTTAGTATATAAATATCGCTAAATTTGATTGTACTTACTAAATATTTCGAGTAGCAAGTAATATTTTTTCGTTATATTAATCAAGCATTTAATGTCGTTGTCTTACCCAACATCTGACAGCTATTACCAAACTGTTTTTACGTCAGCGTAGGCTCGATCATTACGACCAAACTTTTTCTTCAGCGTAGGCTCGATCGTTATTGTACCGAAACTCTTTCTTCATCGCGTGAGAACGCGGAATAATGTAATCGCGAGGTGCCCGAAACTCTCCGGGAGGCGCCGCGCGTTCAACGTTCCCGATCGTCGAACTCGGACGTGATTTGCTCCGTCGCAGTCGAATGCAGAAGCGCGGTGGCGCCTTCCGATCATCGGGCCGATATCGCTTTTCTCGCAGACGCCGCGCGTCGCGTCGCCAGCACGAGAGACGCCGAGCCAGGCGCGTTTGTGTTTGTGCGCCCGCGAACGTTTCGGACATTATATACGCCACGCTCGCTTATCGTTTACGACCCGTGCCCTGGGCGGAGGCAATCTCGTCGCGTTTCGATACGGATCTCGAAATAAACGCGTTCCATTAGCCGCTTCTATTTAGAGGAAGAATACAATGTGGTGACACTCTATCACGATTTTACGTTAAACTGCCTGCTCTCTCTCTCTCTCTCTCCATCCGATTAACTGTAAAAATTTACGAATTATATCGTGATAGATTAATTGTATTAATTTGAGGAGCCACAACGTCTTTGGAGAATTCGGCGCTGCTGTCTTTTGCAATTTTGCGGGAGTTGCTACTCCAAATACGAATGAAACATTTTCGCAATTTATTCAGACAGTATTTCGAAGAATTTTATACACAGAAAAAAAAGTAATATAGCCAATAACGTATGTGATTGCGGGCTGCCAACCACATAAAATATTCAATACAATAATATTTGCTATTAATGCAAGTACAATGTTGATATTGCAATAGCATATATTATTATATTGAGTATATCTGTAGTTGGCAGCCCGCAACTACATATCTTATTGAATATATTACTTTTTTTTTTCAGTGTATGATTTTCTTTGATTTGTTATTTTGATAGATTCAATACTGAATTTTGAAAATAAATCGAGGCAAACTCAAAAGAGAAAATTCTTTCCGTGTAGCTTCTATAAAGTTGAGCTCGTTTCCACGTTAGAAAACTTTGTCGAGTTCTTGCGTCCGAGACAAATCTAATCTCGGCATTAAGTCGGGGTATCGAGAGAAACACACTTCCCGACGAGACACGTCGAGGTTCAATGCTGCTATTTTCGATTATTACGAGCCGAGAGAACGAGAAGTGAACGTTCTCTTCCGCGACTGGAATTTATTTCGATGCAAGCCCCAAGCTCAGAGAGAGAAAGAGAGAGAGAGAGAGAGGACCGGTCGCGATCCGCGCGCAGTCTCGGCTCTTACATAACGCAATTACCTCGGTGATCCGTAATGACGACGTGAATCACACCTCTCGCTCAGAAGCGAGCCACGCGCGACGCACGATGCCGCACCGGCGGCGGATGTTGCGACGTAGAAGAGCGAGTGATATCATTCTCGAAGGCACTCTCGGAGCAAAAGCCGCGTTCCCCGCTGTGCGCCATTCGTCCCTCATCTACGTGGAATATCGCGCGGACGATAAATTCAAGCACGTCGCGCGATCTCGCGATCACCACTCGTCGATCCAGCCACACGCGTTATTGCACGCATGTATCGGGAATATCTTTTTTCCTCCCGCGACATTTTTTTCATGATTCTGCACACCACACAAAGATATTTTTGAATTTGTTTATTTATTAAAAAATTTAAATATAACAAAAATTAAAATAATCAAAAAAACATTACCAATTTGATGGATCCGCGAAAGGAAAGAGAAAGAAAGAGGTGAGAGAAAGGGAAGAAAGACGATGGTCCAACGCGACGTGCAAATGAGAGAACAAGAACACGGCTTCTCCTCGCCGCGGTTTTTTCACGTTGGTTTGCGCGCAGTCAACGCTAATATTTTTTTCCCCCTACGCCCTTTCCAACGGGAAAGAAATAAAGGGGATCGTAAGCGAACAGGTTACGGTCGTGGCTTAAAATTAGACTCGGTGCACAAGCGCGCGCCCGATTCATTTGCGACGGCTCGTATTCGTGTTCCTCTCCCGTCGGTCACTCCGTTTCAGTCGTTTCACCGCGGGGACAAAGGAAAGCCAACGAGCCTGAAAGCGAGACGGAGAAAGGAGTTAGGGAGAGAAAGAGAGAGAGGAAGAAGGAAGGAAGCGCGACATACACGTACGACATATACGTACAACGTACGCAACGTGCCCACGTTTCGTGCGTGACGAAAGAGCGCGAAAGGGTCGCAAAGACGCAGATGTTCACCCGGCGTTCGTACTCGGGACTTTAAACATGCCTGCCCGCGAGACGTAATCTCGTAATCCCGTAATCAAGCCGTCACATAAAAGGTTTCGGCGTTCACACGTTTCGCCGTCTGCATCTCGGCGAGATCGCCTCGGTGCGAAGGAGGCGAAATATCGCAAGCGCCCAGAGAATGTGGGGAGGGTGTTGTACACATGAAACGTAATACGTCTCGATTTATTGCGTTATTTTCGTGCAAATCGAAAAACATCTCGCATATCACCGTTCGTAAAGATAAGATTTTATCGTCCTACTCTGTGAAATTCTGAGACGTGCGCCTGGCTTTATTTTGTGTCAGTGTCACAATCACGCGAAGATTTTCTCACGAACCTTCTCGAAAAATTATCTTGTCATGCCGAAGAATTAATGTTGTTTGAATTAGGGTGAGAAAGCACGTGTACAAAACAGGTGAATCTGTATCTGTATCTGTATCTGTATAATCTCTTTGCTATTCAACGAGAGTCTTACCAGAGTGATAAGAAAGGAAAATACTGGGTAGAAAAATAGGTATGACGTTAATTAAACTCGTTAAAAAATTACGCGCATTTGCTTTATATGTTTGCTCACATTAAACTTCGAGTTGATTTCGAGCTTGTGGTTTTTAATGATCATTTATGGAAGAGTTTAAAAATGAATTGAAGTGGGAAGTAGGACACTAGAGAGGAATTAGGAACATTTAAAAGAGAAAAAAGTGATTTGCTAATAACACCGTGGAAGAGACGATGAAGTTGCCAGCTGTAGTGTATCTTCTAGGTTCCATAAAAGTTTTACAGAAGTCACAGCTGGAGGCAACTCGTAGAGTCCAAAAGATACGGGAGAAGAGAGGGGGTGGAGGAAAGACAAACCTATATATTACCGTTCTTCCCCATATTATCCGATTTCCTCCATTCATAAATCCGCGGCAGTGGCCGAGCTCGAAATAGTTTTATAGGAATGCGAAATGGCAATCTGCGGTGAAGGGTAATTATAATTAATGAACACTTCACGCAACACGTTGGTCCGGTAGTACATCGAAAGTGCACACGCGCGACAAAGATTGATGACGCGTTTCGGATAACGCGCATGTTTTTTATACGGCACGCGTTGAAGCGAAATCTGGGGGATTATTCAAAATGTTTTACGTACATAATAGTTTACCTGAAACAGTAGAACGGAAATGTGGAATCGAATTGGCTTGAGGGAACACTTCCGATGATATTTTCGTATATCTCGAATGTTGCGCAAGCGTCGCGTCGTCCCCGTAACGTTTTTCGCCTCTTGTAAAAGAAACGTAGAAACATTGAACATGACCCGATTCACTCGGGTTATTCATAGCGGCACACACTGGCTGGTAAAAGTCTTCTGACTCGTAGCTTGTCAAACGCACGTCCGTGTGTGCGTGTGCCTCTCTGACCGAGTGGCAACTCGAGGATGACGTAAGCTCGTAAGAAAGATTCAAAAGAGTTAATTCGGCGTCGGCCGTCGCCTAAACGATACGTCTGCCTACGCCGTTACCTAGATTCATTTTATCGTCTTTGGGGTGTAAAAGATAATTGGATCTCGGCGCTAACTATTATTGACCCGCGTTATTCAGTCTGGCAATGAAAGAATTGCCTGAATCTTCATCAAAATTTAATGTCAAGTTACATATTTGATTTAATTAATTTAGTTTCCGAGGAAAAACTAATTAACTGGAAATGTTGGAAATGTTGGAAATTGTAATTTCTCTCGGTTGTATTAAAGCTCCTCTCTCTCTCACTCATTAATGAGGAAGATTAAGGATTAATTTTGCTTTACTTCAGGCCGCAAGCTTTGCAAATTTGTACCAACTCACTGTACGAGACAAACGTTGTCGGGGGTCTTAATTAGTAGTCCTGAATTCGCGCGTGCGCGTATGTTATGGGGAAAAAGAAGAAATCTGTCAAAGGAGCGTTTCTCTCAGGTTAAAGATTTGCCTTTGTCTCACCGTGCTTTTT
This sequence comes from Monomorium pharaonis, assembly GCF_013373865.1. Classification (NCBI taxonomy): domain Eukaryota; kingdom Metazoa; phylum Arthropoda; class Insecta; order Hymenoptera; family Formicidae; genus Monomorium; species Monomorium pharaonis. The sequence goes on along the minus strand of NC_050475.1, from coordinate 21,397,520 downwards.
AGCGGAACTTAATTAACTTTTTGTTCGACGCGGCTCGACTTGATTAATTAGCCGGCTCTATAAAATTGATCTTTTTTATCAAATCTTTAATAAGTAATCGATAATTTGTTTTAGGTTGCATGAAGATGATAAAGAAATGTGAACATTTTATTAAGCTTTTATTCAGGAATGCTTTAAACATCTATATGTATATACATATAATACTTTATAATACCATTACTGATATCTAAAAAAAATATTTCATCTTTTATGCTTGAATCAAATTTTTCTCTTTTTTCCTTTTTTCTATGATTTTTTATTTAACTACAATTTTACAATTAATAATTATTTATTAACATGGCATACGAGAACTTTCTCTCAAGACTTAAAAAGAAATTCAATAAAAATACACACACACACACACACACACAATTACAGTTTTATTTACTTGATAGTAGGACCAATCTTTTCTACTATTAATCATTATTATTCTCAAGGTCTTGGGATGTTTTCAACCAATTTTTCAGCATATGAAACATATAGTGATTGTAATATCTTTTGACTATAGCAATAAAATTTTAGCGATAAAATCTCTCCATAAAAATTTTATTTTATGACATATTACACATTTTCTTTCGAACGTTAATTCGAAAAATTGAAAAAAACATACTATATAACAATGCTGTTTTCAATTTTTTATTCAGTACAGGTACAATTTCAGCGTTTTAGGATTATTATCCTCATATAGAACATATCATATCATATTCATTTATTTAGTTAAATCGCTTTTGTGAATAAACCACAGATGCCAAAAGATTGTTGATATTTCCATTTTTTAGCACTCATATTGTAAATGCGTACATATAGTTTTAAAAGTTATACATGAAACAACTACAAACATGCATTTTTATTATTTGATGACGTGTTGAATTAATTGAATTGTCATAATTGGATTGAGGTGATTTTAAAAAAATCTAAGCTTATGAAGAACATTTATTTGTGAAATTGCTTTATAAATTGAATAATCTATTTTTAATTTCGATTAAATTTTTTATTATAAAATTAACATTTTATTTGTAAATTTATTTGTAAAGATATACCATATATTTGTAAAAATATACCATTCTTTTTTATCGCTAAATCGAACAATATAGCTTGAAACAATGAGGCTCGAATTACAATTGTAACTAGTGCTATTACAAACAAAATACTGATATTTTTTATTGAAAATTATATTTAAATAAGACAAATTTACATAAAAGTTGTTTCTCTAGCATTAATAATATAGTAATCTTTTGTTGTAATTTTTTTTTATCACTAAATATTGACTGTGACACTGAATAAACTTTTATAATAACTCAGAATAAGATAAGAGTTAATTTATATCTATCCGGTATTTTTTGTGAATCCATGAGATCAATCTCTCACCGAACGATATCTTCGGCGGTTGGACCGAGTCAACGCTTCCGGTTGCGGGAAGAAATATAACCGGCAACGTTCGCCGCCGCCGCAAGAAATTTCCATGCAAATGTTTCGTGATCGATATCCTCCGCCGACGCCGATCGCGGCACCTTTCTCCATTCCGACTTTTGCACGCACACCGTTGCCATTTCCCGTCACTTTTCCCGTTTTGTGTGTTCTTCGAGCGGGTGTTTACCTCGGAGGAACAACGGGAGCGTTTCTCCCGGCGTCGCGCAATGTACACGATGCAAATTTCCGAATCAATTTAAAGGCGTCTACTACGTTTAATTAAGGATTTCGGAATTTCTTCGGCCGCTAGAAGCCTCGATTTATTCTCCCCGTGAAGATAAATAGTACCGCGCGAACTTGTTTCAAGTGCGCTCGGTGATAACGACGCGTCTTGAAGATTCTCTTCTTGTATTCTTCTCGGTTTTTATAATTACCGTATAAAATCTCCATAATCTTTCTCTTTTAGAGAATCATTTAGACGCGGAGAGTCTTTGAATTATAAATGTAATTATAACCGTAAATAATACATGTTCTTCTTACGAAAGATATATATAAAAGATAATAAAACTTTTTATACGTTTTGTTTTTTTAAGAAAAGTGATTTGGATATAATCATCTTCTTACATTTGATAAGGATCTCACATCAACGATTCGATTCTCGTTACCGATTGTCAAGATATATACAAAAAGATACGTAAAATATTTAAAAAAGTAATATATTTAATACTTTTTAAATATAATATTTATTATAATACTTTTTAAATAGAATATTAATGCATTTTTCAAAATATTAACTTATATTAATTACCATTGAGATAAATTCGACGACGGATTGTTCAAGTTTAATAATGCACGAATACTTTATTGATTTTCCAGACTTCCTACTTAAACATTATTTTTCTTGAGAACAAAGACTCATATTGAAAAGTTGCAAGTTTTATCCTACATTTTCTTAATTAATTTTTTTCATAGGGAATTGAATTATCTTTTCCAATTGTGTATTATCAGTTGAAGAATATTATGCATTTGGTGCATGATATAAGACGTACGACAAGGCAAATCTGTATTACGCGACATTGATTTTACTTGCTGCTATTATTATGCGCCATTGAATTTCCATCTATTCTACGCAACGCGACATGTCCACACCCAGTTTCGCGTGGAACTTAATTGTTTACTAGGCGTAGCGTGTGCTTGACCAATATTTGCCTGACTGTCGCACGTAATCAGTATCTCGCGGCCTTCAGAAACACTTCCCGTGCTAAAAATAGTAGTTACACTTTATTTTAGTAGAGACAATGCCTTTTTCATTGCTACGAAAAAATTCCTCAATTACATCAAATTTTTTTTCATTTTTATTATTATTAACAAATCAATTTTGAAGATATTTTAACAAATCAATATTACAAAATTTGTGGAATGGTTAAAGCAAATGTATTTATTATGTATTAGCTATGCCCTGCCACGCGTTGCTGTGGCTCCCTATTCTTATGCTACGTTTTTTTCAAATTTTCTTTGCTTTCGTTGTTTAACTTTTAAGAGCCTTGCTTTACTGTTGCTCTTTTTATTTTCTTTTTGAATAAGCATTTATCTATCTTTAATAAATCTAATATTCATTTATTCACGTACTTCTAACTTACTTTATTTATTTATTGCCTTTGGCACTGTATTCAATTAATTTGTTTCTATTTATTGTTTTGTATTTTTATTATAATGTAATATAAATCTTATTTTATTAAAACTTTGAAATAATTTTCAATTGAAAAAAACCGAATTTTTTTTTAAATACCCATTTTTTAAAATTAAGCATTTTGAATTAGAGTGTATTACCTTAATTTAAACACAATAGAAACATTCTTCGTCTCTTCCGGTCTCTCCCCGTCTCTCCCGGTCTCTCCCCGTCTCTCCCGGTCTCTTCCCGTATATTCGTAAAAAATATTTGTAATTAATTACTCTGTATACAAAAGCACGAAAAGTATAAGGTGTTGATCGAAAGTATTTACTGGCTCGTCTCCCTCCGGGCGCATCGTGCACACATCACATTACATCGAGATCCAAGTGTAATTCATCGCGACGTCGTGTATAACACGTTTTCATTTAACGAGCCGACAAATGGAGCCCTTTGCAAAATGTCCCATTGCCGTGGGAGAACAAAAAGCTCCTTCTCCCCCGCGTCTTCTCATCCTCCGATCCCGCAGGGCTGCCCTTGGCTGCGCGCGGGCGAGCCCCTGCGGCCGACATCTGTTACTCTCTGTCGTTAATTGTTATTACACGTACGACGGTGCACGTTGCCCACAGTGACGGCCATTAAACTTGCCCATTACATTATTGCCGAGTCGGTCGATCGCGGCGACTCTCCTTCGCGTCGACTCGGGCACTTTTAACGGAGCACTTTACCTAGGAGCGACGATTTCCCCGGTGCTAAAAGCATGATTTACCGACGCCGCCGGATTAAAAATGTAGCCGCGAGCTAGCGGGCAAACGGTTACGCAAACCCCCATGACATCTGACACCCCCGCCGCCGCTGCAACCGCCGGCCGTTCTCGGTGCTTCCACTACGGCGCCGCTTCCACCACAGAAATAGGTGACTGACTGCGGGCAGATGCTTTCGCGTGTATATACAAACGCCCGTTTAACCAAAACGCGCGCGTTTATTTTTAGTAACGACTTTAGCGGAGTGCGCGCGCGTCTTTACGACCGACCCGTCTTTCTCTCGGCGGGCGATTATTATTTCTCGCGCCGTTGCCGGTCTTACATCCGTATCGATCATCCGGCGAAGTATAAACGTATACACTATGTTGTATTACAGTGAATGCAAACAACGCGCGCGATGTCACGACCAAGTTATAGCTACGTTCTAGACTCTAGACAGATTGTTATAAATACAGGAGAATATATCGATTGTTGCGCCCTTCCATTTTTTATGATAAATGTAGAAAACATTTGCTATTTATGTTAAAGCCAGTCCTTGTTAAACTTTTGTGTTGAATTTTTAACATGTCAAATGTTAATTTAACACTGATAATGTGATTATGTTTGAATATTTTGTTAAATTGATATTTAATATTTCTTAGTATGCAAATAACACAATTTATGGACAAATACACAAGCACTATAAAGATAATGTAGGTTTAAAGCATAAATTCTAAGAGAAATGAATAAAATGTACGTGTAAACATATTACTAATGTTAATTTAAGTGGATCGTTAAAGACATGCGATGTATTATGTTAAATTCAACATAAATTTTTTAATGTAATGTTGTGTAACTCGTTCTGATTTGATGCTTTCTGGTCCGCAACGGAGTAATTTATTCTTGTCTCATCTTTATGTTGCAGAACGATCTATTTGTGGATCAGGCATGGAACCTATCACAACGATTGCGCGGCACAGTTAAGGTAAGAGACCTTCACGTTTTATAAGAGTGTCATGCGCTACCGATTAACATAACTGGTTAATTTGCACCTTGCAATCGGTTCGCTCGTGCGGTTTCTCCGACTTTCGCGATCCTTTTTATTGCGACAAGACGCGGTTAGATAAAGCTACCACCTTACGTTTGAATGTCAACAAGAGGTCGAGCTATCAGGTAAGCGGCACCTACGCGCATTACGATTCGCGTGTACGCGTTAATTGCGGGTCATTGGGTCAAACTAATAGCCGGTACACGCGTTTCCACCTGCGCACCGTATTGCGCATCGAGAAACGATTTCCCAACGCGCTCCAGTTATAGAACCAGTGAGCAAGCAATGTTGTGAGCCTCGGTTATTATTAGTTCTGAACTTGGCGAGGTTAAAAAAAAAGAATTTATTATCGCATTATAACAAAAAATTAGTAAGAAATATGATTATATTTTTTGTTATGATGTGATAATAAATGTGATTTGTTATAATTGTCGATTGACCTCGTAGAGAAATCTAATCTCTTTTTGCATAATTACATAAAATATTTATATGCAAATATGTAGAGGACATTTATAAACTCTGTTCCCAAAAAGTATTTTAATAGCTACAATTTGCATGCAAAATAACTATGAATATATAATCGGCACCGAAAATGACTATAAATTATAGTTAAATTATTATAATTCCAACATTTTTTTCTCAGCGTGAATACACCCTGTGTATAAGAGAAACGATTAATTATGTCGAAGTTGAGAAAGATAAATATTAGCACATAGATTTTGAGAATATAAAGTCATTCTAATTGTAAGTAGAGGAGAGAATCACGAGTCATACGAGCGCGGTAAAAACACATATCTTCAAAAATGTGTTACGGCATTAGAATCAGGGATCACGATCTTCTCTCGTCCGCTTCTGATAATTAGATACCAGCTCTGGTTGTAGTACCGTAAAAGCGCACCGAGAGCGTGAATTATGGATTATACGCGTACGCGTAGAAATTCGCCGTCATCTTCGAGATGCGCCATCGTACGAGAAACACAATATTTCATAACAGATAAGACGAAGCGATGCCGTTCGCGATTCAGGGAGTGGATATACCCGGCATTTCCACGCGGTGGTAATTGCTTTTTTTTTTAACCTCCCGCGCTCTTTCTCCACTCTCTTCCCTTTGCCGGCGCTTTCGACGTATCGTGGGAAAAATATATCGATCGTGGCTGGCGCGGATGCAATCGCGCGCGTCTGCAATACTGAGCGGTAACACGACCATCGCTCCTCTCGGAAGCGCCGCGCGCTGCCAGCTCGAAGAAATTTATTACATTTCTCATTCTCTCGAAACCCAATGTGAAAAGTATAATCCCGCGTGAGGTTGCGCTGCCTCGCGTAAACAATATTTGCCATTTTTTGGGGAGGGTGGGGGAGATAAACGATGACCGCTCCCGGAAGACTTGTCGATACTCAAGATGAAATTCGGACAATTAGCCTGGACCGAATTTTGCGTCTGGCGGGCGCGGCGGACATCTGCATTTCTTCTGCGAGTCTCATTTCCGTCTCACGCGTTTAACACGCGCACGACGCGACTCTCAGGTGAAAGACTTAATGTTACTTATAGTCGCACGCGGAAAGAGGAAAGTTTTGAGTAATATGAATGCGTTCCCCCCCGAGAAAAGCTTGTATGCCGTGCGTATAATTTTTCTCGCGAAGATGCCGCCCGGCTGCTCTCGCGACAATGGAGCGCAGTCGCGCGTCCCTGATTTTCGTGGTTATTAACTTTGGAGAAGTTGCTGCAAAAAATACTTCCATGCTCGTTAAGTAGCTTTAAAGAAAAACAAGAAAAAAAATCGGCGACAGCACCTTTCTACTCTGATTTCACTTCGTGCGTAGTGCAGTATCACACATACCGTAATCTACAGACTTTCTATTATTTTGAAACGAAACACTCTCCCTGGTCTGTATATATCTTGCATACAGATTTACTTTTCAGACCCATTGAAATGTAAATGTCCTGTAAATATTTCCGTTTCCGTGAGACATTTATATTCCGTGGGGAGGTGTGGGTCTTGCCCAAAAACTCGTTTATGGCAAGCGTGCATTTATAGCACAAAGAAAGGTTTTGTACGTAGCACCTGAGTTGCGAGAATATTGATTTATGAAAAGTACTTTCTTTTTTATTACATCGATAGTACGTACGCCGTACGGACATACAGAATTTAAAAAAGATGGCTGTACATGTACGCATGTTTATATTTTACATCAAAAATGAAGGGATGAATATTTATTAAATATTTTGAAATATGCGCAAAATATTTTTACATAATAAATTTTATACATTCAGAAACCTACGTTATAAACTTACGTAGACAATTATAATGACCGAAATATAACAGATATTTATTAATTCTTAATGTCATAGTAGTTGTATCTCCCATGTGTAACTTATACATTAAAACTATTTTTTAGTGTCCGTAGACGGCAGACAAATCGAGGATATTATCATTTGGCAGAATTATTTGCGATCAAAATGAGTTATTAGTTCTCTCGTATACGTCGCGGCATCGGCAATATCGAAATGAAGAAAGTATTTGGAGCGTCTCCAAAATTCCGCCGCTTCGTCGTCGTCGGGCTTTTCGTCGAGCTGTATTACGCGAGCGGTCGTAAATAAATCCATACATGAAACCGCGTGGAACGTCGTTCAATCTCGGGAAAGGGAAGAAATCAGCTGCGGGTAAAGATAAATACCTAGTATTATGATCTTTTATATTTTTTTACCAGGTTTATCAACTGTATGTAATTTTTGAAACGCGCGTAACAGTATACGCTACATACATTTTATGAAGCAAAGTAAAACGCGGAAATTACGAGCTTTTGGTAACGTTGTTGCTCGATGGCGAATCTGAAATATTTAAGCCACTCACGGGGGATGAAAGCACTCGCGTCTGGGGGTAGCGCGTATGGGGGTTGTGCAAATGATGCAGCCTTCGCGTTGGAATGTTTTCTATGCAACGCACATCGCCGCATCCCGGGGCTCACCCGGCAAAGCCCGATGCAGACGGGCGGGAGGGGAAGGGAAAGGGAAAATAATAGACGGCCGTGCAAAAGAAATGAAATGTTCTTAATGAACGAGAACGCAGCGAGAACGCGAGATCGCATTGAATGCGCGCGCGTGCCGCGCGTGTGTGTTCCGCGATGAAAAGCGCTGTATTTGAGAGAGCTTAGCGAGTGAAAAGCTACTAGCTTTTTATCCACGAATTGTATGCAGGGATGGTTAATAGAATGCACCTGCTGTAAAACGGAAAATTGGCGGACCGCGTGAGATCTTCCTCGTAGTTCAATGGCTTAGCTGTGTATACTTCTGAATTATTCGATTCGAATTGCGAATAACCGCTCATTGTGCTTGGAAAGCTAAAAGTAAATTAATCATTTTTTACTTTTAAAAATTCTCTAATCTTACGTGGGATTTTGAACAAAATTCCTGAAAAATCCGAGAATTCATCTCAGAGAACTCTTTTGCGAAATTCGAGCAAATCTTGTTGTAGTAAAATCAGTGCCGCCAGATTAAATTTTTGTTTCGAGTTAACAGTAATTTTAATTTACGTTTGTACACTGAATATTTATCTTGCACATAATATACGACAAAGTAATAAATTTAATACTTTATTCTATGCATAAATGTACACGGATATTCCGTGTATTTATTTAAATTAATAATATCACGTATGTAATTAAGTCAAGTAAAACGCAGTTGGCGCAATTGTGCAAATGCATATACGCGCGGTGCATTGCGAAATTGAAAATCACTCTGCTGTAATGTTTATTAAAATTCTCTGGGGGCAGTTGCGACTGTCATCCTTTACTCGGGCGAGGAGCAGGACCCGGGCACGTCCCCGGCGCTGTTCCCGGCTTTCATCTTTTCGTCGATGCAGCCGGGCATTATGGAGCGCGCGAGTTACGAGCGTGCACATGCAATCCGACGTAAAAGTTACGCGGCCGTAATGCCGCGGAGTGTTAGCGCCGGGTCGCAAAGGGAACCGTTGCTGCTGTTGCAACGAGCAAAACGATGCAGTGACGGCGGCGGCGGCGGCGGCGGCGACGCGGATGTTGCACCGCTGCACGTCTGCGTTGCAAACACCAGGCGCCACGTGCGAGCCAGCCTTCGTTCGAGTAACAGCCGAGTTAAGAAATAAGATGTGGGAACATCGTGTCCTCTATTCCACGCTCGCGCAACGAAATATAGCGAACGCGAGGCTCTTCGGGGATAAACGCGCGTTGGATCCTCGCCGCGCTCCGCGTCCTTCCCCTCTTCTCCTCCTCCTTTTCCTCCTCCTCTTCGTGATTCTCGGAAGGATGCTCGTTTCCCGGGAGTTTACGGTGCACCTATAAATTCCCGCGAGCGAGCTTTAACGAACGAGGCCGGCACGCGTTAAGACGAGGAAGAGCGCGCTGGGGGTTTAACGTAGGGGCCGTTGTTGGCCTTCTCGGTTTCCAACGCGCCGCCTGAGTATATTTACTGTTTCTCGAAAGGATTTAGCCTTGAACTGGATCACCGAGGTCGCCATGCTGTGCTGGACCAACGGAATTGTCAATCGAACGAACGTATTTCACCAACTGTACTTTTACGAACTATTTGGAGAGTTTGAGTAATGGGGGCATTCTCAAAGCGACGTCTTGTGTTCGTCGGTGATTAATCGTTGCAGGTATTTGATGATTAATTGTTCAAGGAAAGAAATCTATGTAATTATATACTCGTTAGTTGCGCAGTAAATTGGAAAATTTGTGCTAAATTCAACATACATTGCACGTTCCACTCAAATTTTTATATTAATTTGACGCAAGATGAATATTAAAAAGTAACATAAAAATTATAATTTGGGCTAAAACATTAATGAATAGCTGAAACTGCAAAATGTATTGCAACGTTTATAGGCATTCAAATATTTTCCCTAATGCTTTTGACGAATTGAATTTATTTCGTCGTGCATAAGAGCGCCGAATACGTGAAATAGGGTGATTAGTGTTAATAACCGGTGAATTAATTATATAGATGTAAAGCAATTTCAGTTAAATAATGTAAATTATTTAGCGAGCACGCACGTGATTGAGGTAAATCTATAACAATAATGTATGCGATTTCAATAACCTTGCTTTTGTAATATGTGTAATGTGCATGAAATAGCCGAGCAGATCATTAAATGATTTGATAGTTTATAAAATCAAATTGCTAAAAGGTTATTATAACAGTGTCCGCACATTGCGTTATTCAAAAAATATAAAAATAAAGCAATTTTTTCATAAAAAAAAAGAAAGTATATAGCGTTTACGTTATTAATTACTCTCGCCGCTGTGGAAATAAGATTTGTGAAAGCACCTCTCGTTAATCTAATTAGGTATTACGCTTTTCCGAGCTTACGGCAGATAATCCCAGTCGTTGATATTATTAATGGCGGATGAGCGATTTGTTCCGCAAGGCGGAGCAACGAGGAACGTCTCGTCGCGCCGCGTCGCGTTAGCTTACCATTTTTCTCGCTTTATTTCCCCCTTGCTACCGTCACCTTTCATTTCGCTTACGTCAATCGTCCGAATTCACGCGTGGGCGTGCCGCCTCTATTGTACGCGCCGTCGGTACACGAACGTGCGGTAATACAAACGATACACATGCAAATATACGACAGGACAGTTGTAAGAGAGGTACGTTGTGTAAGCGCATACGTATATCAAATTAAGAAAGAGAAAGTCAACTCGTTGCCCGAGGAAGATGCGAGGATATTCGTGAGAAAAATGCGCGACTGGTCTATTTAAGTAATTGGAAGAAATTGCACGGGAAGTACAGTTTTGTTGATGTATAAATTTAACTAGAAACAGAGCTAGAACAGAAAAACGATTACGTTGGATCATTAAAATAATTACACCATTGTAATATTAATACGCGCAACAACTTTTTTAATGAGAAATTTTAATGTCCTCGGTAAACAGACTGTAAAGTTTTTAAACTCATGGATTATCACTTGATCCTTAGATATAAGCATTTTTACGCTCCCAGGCACACGTCCATAAATTCTCACGTTGGAAATGCATGCGACAATAGCGCTTTCGTTATTAGTAGTCCGAAATCACGTTATCCGCATCTATAAAATCGTTATCGGTCGAACGGACACGCGATTCCTCCAGAATTACAGGCGCCTTGCGTTTTACAGTTTTCTCTGGTAACGTATAATACATACCGTGCATGCACATTCCAGAAGACTCACGCGAACGGAATTCAGCATGAACACGCACGAAAGTGTACTGTTTATAATCGCCAAGATCTTATAGCTTTAGCGATGCTGTAACTTGAAGTTTTGAATTGCTGATATATGTAAATTTAACACAAATTTTCTCACCGTGTAGAGATTGACGAATGGTCGTCACGTATCACATTTTCTTGTTACGAATCATTGAGTTTGAAAGATAATGTAGATTGCAGTAGTACATCTGCACGTTTCTTCCAAACATTTACCAGAAGTCCTGGTAGACAGTTGAATAAGTAACTACGATTTTCTGTTTTTCTTTCGCGAGATGTGATCAGATTTTCCCCTTCATCTTACGATGGTTTCCTTCTGCTATAAAATTCTTTTATTCCGTTGATTCGTCTCGACGGTTAAATTCGCACATTTCTCAACGAAATGTCTCTACCGAATATATGTATTTCAAGTATACTCGGATTTGTTTTCAATGTTTCCCCGGAGGGAAACTGACCCTTCGAGCATAGCGCTTCGAACGCTGCCTTCATATTAATATCCCCAAAAATCCCATATCGATTCTATATATATTTATTAGCCTCGAAAAACAGGTGCGATAAGGATTCTCAAAGACAGCCATCACGTGTTTTACCTTCAAGATGTAACAGCCGTCGTTCCTCTTTTTCATCTCTTACGAAAGTCATGCGAGGGTTAGCTGCCTTCTCACGTTTGGCGGCGGATATGTATTCGATTACGGGAAGTGATTCCCTTATAGCGGCTTTCCCTCAGAATTTAATGAATGACATTATCGTCCCCTTCGCGTCGTCGATTCGCTTTTTTTATCGGCGCTTTTCCTCGCCGCCGGTCAGGAATAAACGAGCGCGTTTATTTCTTCGTGGAGACGTACACGCGTTACGCGGAAGACCCCGCGGTGGTCAGAAATAACGTTCGTCTCGGGGCGAAATTGTCTCCGTCTATATATCAGCATCGTTGTCGGACAATAAAACAGCGGCCTGGTATATTCGTGCGCGCCGTTCCCGAGACGCATCGACCGTGCTGGGAGACGTTTCGTTCGATTTTCACGACAAGGCGAAATATCCGGTCGACCCAGCCGTCGTCAAACGATATTCCAGCATTGGTGTATTTTTAGCAGCACATGGCCAATTCCGAGCAGGGTTTTTTCCCCTCGTCCTTTCTCTCTCTCTCTCTCTCTCTCTCTCTCTCTCTCTCTCTCTCTCTCTCTCTCTCTCTCTCTTTTTCGTTTTTCTCTTGCAGATTTGCGACGATCGCGCGATCGACACGTCGACGGCTTCCTTGCGGCTCATTGAGTCTGGGAAATGCCTCCGCGGTATCTGCGAATGAAAACCGGCGAAGTGGCAAGCAGGTACAAAAGAATCGTTCGTTCTCTCCTCCCTCTTTCCTCTTTCTCTCGATGAGGCAGTTGCATATTTCCATCGCGTTTTGCAATCGCTGCTGCTGCACGCAGGATATTTTACAGATATTGCGTTTTTTAAAAATATTTATATTTAAATATAACGGAACAACTTGAAATGAATTTCTTTCCGTGAGTGAAAAGTTTGAGAACAGTAAGATTACTTTCGTTAACTTCAAATAAATTTTAGTTTATCATTTTAATCTCACAAACTTTGTAATATGCTTAAAACAGTAAATCAGTGCGGAGATATTACAGGTATTAAGATGCAGTTATACATTAGATTACTATAAATAAAATAAAAATAAAAATAAAATAATAAAAATGAAACAATTACCGTTAGTGTCTATTCAAAACGGCACAGTTTTGGGGTGGCAATTTAAGCGCTCGAAAGGAATTTGCGTCGATGCTAGAGGAAACATGGTCGTGAGATAAAGAATCTTCGGGAAATTTCGGGAAGTGTCTGCGTGTTCTATCGGCAATCGAAGTGAGCTTCAATTAAAAATTCAAGCACGTTTTTGACGAGCTACAATACTTCAAATCAAGAGTCACGCATTCGGAATCGGGGGGAAAAGGGCGAAGCCAATTATCAAGGGATCCGTCGCGGGGGAAGTAAAGAAAGATCCGCCGCTGCTACTAACTAAAACTTGACTTTCTTCCCTACAGAAAACCGATAATCTTTTATCGTCTTTATACCTGGTTTGACCAACGCCGGATGTTATTACTCGGCACAGCTATGGGTTCGTTTCACTTTGTTCTCCATTATCGACGACAACTAGACTCCTCCAAGCAAACTTATTATTTATCTTGAGAAAATCTCTTTATCAATTCTCCAGACAAATTAATCACTTAACAATTTGTTTGAACCTTTACATTTTACCAATAAAATACAGAAAAGTTATACTGGCATAGGCCTTCTAAAGCGGAATCTCTTTATTAACTTGTAAATATTTTTTTCTCTAATACTCATTAAAAAATCTTAATTTTGTCTCGACTAACGTAATTAAATTTGTCGCTTGCGATGTCAAAATTTTTTCATCCGGCTTTACGAAGATGTCTCTCTATGTTCAGAATTTATTATTTTCAATATACGCGAGATAGTCGAATAAGCGAGCACATCGCGGCGCATCGCCCGTATTTTATTTATCCAAAGTAATTTAACATTCGTCATTAGTATCGAAGCGGCGCCGAGAGAGTGGTTTTGCCTCTCATTGGTGCCGTTCGTTTCCCCCGAAGATTTGCGTAATCGGGCTGCGAACGGTATCTCTCGAGTTCTATCTCCCACGGTCGGTTGGAACTAGGAAGTGTCGTTCCACTTCCGCGCTGCATCGATAAAACCAATTCTCGGGACGATACACAAACACATACACACACATACATACGAGACACGTATGCATATGAAACTGTTCAATCGTTTTCGCGAAAACGGGGTCTCGTTCAGCGAGTATATAACGAGTCCGCCACAGAGAGCGAGGTCAGAGTTCGAACTGTCTCCTACCCCTCCCCCCCCCTCTCGGTCGGTTATTCAGTCCGTTGATTTTGCATGCGAAACACTCGCGTGACAGAAGCCAGCTGGACTGCACCGATATAGATATAGGACGGCAATGAAGATAGTTTATTATTCGCCTCGCATGTCGGCGAATAGGTGCAGGTCGCGCGAGACTTTTCCGCGAGTTTGATACTCAAATAATAATACGCTCGAAGTAACATTAATCAAAATTATCGGAAATACGCCAGCTCGACGCGTGCGAAAACAGTTCGTGTAACAGAAGCTCTTGTTTTACTATACACAACGTAGTCCTGTCCCTTTAAAAAAAGACAAAAGACTGAACGAAGCGTTATTTTCTTATCGAGAAAGGACAACAGAAAATCGATAAATTTTATAATAAAATTGATAATTAATTTTATGCACAAATTACAATATTCGCGAGTTTTACAGACGCAACAAAAAAAGTTATAAAACAAATACCGCGAGTTGGCGACTTCTCGAGGGAGATATGCCGTTATAATAATCTTCTTCGGAGTCACTCGGCACACACACACAATTCTTCGGTAATTTATCTCGTTATTTCTCTGATGCCGCCTTATTCCCCTTACCGTCTATCGGTCGCGAATTCATCAGATTGGCGGCCACCGCTGACTCTAATCGTGGTTACGGTCGAGTTGGTAACCGACTTACAGATGAACAGTTATGCTGCTGCCCGAAGCAGGGAGGGTAGCAAATGCGGAAATGTTCCTTTCAGCCGTTTCAGGAAGTGCGGATAAAGAATAGGGTGGCAATGTGGGGCGTGGGTTTCGCAGGGAAAAGCAGAAACACGAAACGTGCGGGATCTGCAGGATGGACGGTCGTAGATTAAACCGTGCCGGTAACGATAAGGGCCACGAAGGGTCGACGGGAGGCTATATCCTCCTTCTTCTCCTCCTCCTCTACCTCTCTTTCTCTCTTTTCCTTCCTCGCTCATAACTATCGGGCAGGATCGGCAGCCAGCGGCTGTGTACAGCCGAGTATCCCTTCCGCCATTTTAGCGTCCTCCAGCGAAATTCCTATGTACGCGCAGGTAGCGCTCGCTACCGACACGATTGTCGAACGGCAATGACGGATTACGATGTCGATGGAAAGCACTTTGGCCCAAACGTATCTTTGAAAACTGCTCGCCCCTTCTTGGAATCCATCTCCGCGACCATTTAAATGCTCTTGCGCGTCTGGCAGCGGTAACACCATACAAGGTGTTTACTACCGGAAAAAATCTGGAATTTTCGGAGAATTTCTGTTTTTATTCTTGAAAATCATAGATTCTCATAGAATATGCATTGGAATTCGTGGAAATTTTTGAAATTTTACTTTTAAATTTCTCCTCTGAGCAAACACGTTGCTTATATAAATTTATGTCTTGAATTGAATACTTGAGAACGCATAATTGTAATTCTTTTAATTCAAAATGCTTTAATTTTGCCTAGAAACGCGGAGGTACGATCGCAGAATTCTTAAAGAACCTCTTTTCAGTGTCTGAACGGACACATCCTTTCGTAAAAAAGTCTTTTTCTCATTTCACAACGAGAATTAAAGAGGAAAAGGCGACGAACAAATTGAGTCCCGATTAAATATTGATCGTCGCGTTTGAACTATCGCTATCGGATCACCGTTATATCACCGAATGTAGGGCGAAGAACTTTATTACCTTCGCGTTTCTTTGTCAAGACGCGAACGATTATTGTTAAGTGTTAATCCGAGTGCCACAATGAAGCTTGCAGATCGCGGGCTTAACATCGATAGCCGCTGCCAGAAGATCCGTCGACGGAGAAAGTTTGCGACTCGACCGGGAGAGTATAGTTCTTTCATCAGCGAAGGGAAGAGGCAGAGGTGAGGGGATAAAGGACGAGGCACACGCGATGAAGTAGAGAACCATATCGAGAGCGCGGCGAACAAAGCGTGGCTGGAGTGGATGGAGATTAAATTGGGTGACAAGGCGAATCGCGCGCGTGCGGGACGTATTTTCCCGGTCGGTCATGAGCGGTCATCATAATGCACCGTTCCGGAGAGCGAGTAGCCGAGGCTAGATTGTTCCGCGATATATCGTAATGAAAATAGCGCTCGCACAGTGACAACTTCGATTCTTTTGACGATACCGGGCCACGGCAACGCGACATTGTAGTTTCAATACAGAGCTAAAAGCTTAAAGCTCCGTCGCCGCTTTAACCCTCAGCGCCATTCGAATAACAATCCCCGCGGATCGAATTGATCTTTATCCCTCGCCTTGGAATTTATTTAAATAAGAACCCCGAATATTTTCTGCCGGGACACGTCGTCACGTCGTATTCGCGCGTCGCTTCGTGACAAAGGCAAGAGTGGAATATCGAGTGTCGAGAGGGTATTGAGAAAAAAAAGAAAAGACGAAACATAAAGCGGAAAGTATGGAAGATGAAAGAAGAAATCGAGAGGTGGAAAAAATGGAGTTATCTCTGTGGTAGGCGCTCTCGGTCGGGAAAATCCGATATTGGCCGCGATGAAAGCGATTGCGCGGAGCTCGAAAAGAGAAGGGTAAGGTACGGGGCGGACGGTAACGAGCGCGAGCAGAAATGGAGCACGTCCCATTCGGGGACCCCCAGGAGATTAAACTGGGTGACAGGGTGAGGGCCGGCGGACGCCGCTGCCGCCGCCGCCGCGACGTTGTTACGGCGGAATATGCCGGTCGAAACCGGCGGCGCCGCCGGGGGAGAGAAAATGCCGCCGGAATTGGGATGGTAGCTGGGGTATATATGTACATGGTGCAGCTTCGAAGGTTACCGAGGGTGGAAATCGAGAGCCGGAGAAGGGGGGAGGGTGGCGAGATGCCGGGGTTTGTGCGAGAAGTCGCCATAGTGACGCCCCAGAATCAAGAGGCTTCCCTTCGTCTCTTTGTCTCCCTTCAGCCTCGCTCTCTTCTCTGTGCCCGGCGATATTATTTAGACGACGAGATACGGACAAATCGTTTACCAGGATCAGGATCGACAACGTTGCGCTCTACGAAATGCCGCACGAGGCCAGGGCCCTTCGACCTTCGGTCGTACGGTACGCCTCGACGCGCTTTGATCTCCCGCGTTAATGGACGCGATTTAGGGGAAACTTTATTAGCCCGCTGATCGAACACGTTCTTTGTTCAAACGCGCATTTCCAGGCTCTAGAAACTTCAGCATTTTCCGATGGAAAGAGTCGAAGAGTTTTACAGGATTAAAGATGCGCGTTGCACGATTTAATGGAATCGAATTGAGTGAAGTGAACATTTTATCAGTACTTTGGTGATATTTAATAGTATTTTGCTAGTATTTAATAGCAGTACCAGTAGCTTTGATCAAGAAAGAACGCCTTTTATACGTTAAAAAAATTAGGAAATGAAATAAACTACATTAGATTAAAATGGAATAAAGGTCTAACGAAACACGTAAATTTTTCTCCGTGTAATTTTTGTATTTTTAATCGACTTTGAACAAAATCTGTATTTATAGTAAAGAAAATTAAAAATTTTAATAGCACAGTGTTAATTGACTGACTTCTTTTATTAACGTTTAAAATAACAAAATTACATCAAATTAAAATGAACTGTACATTATTAATGTTTCTCCGTGTAATTTATTTATTTTTAACCGACTTTGAGCATATCTGTGTATTCTATTTATAACAAAGAAAATTAAATCAATCAAAAACGAAATTAATTGAATAATATTGCCGCAATGTTAAGTCTATGGTCTATGTGATTAAATGTTTTTACGCTCGTTTGTTGGCGCACATTGTCCAATGGGGTATCCAGCTCATTTAATTGGGCACGTTCACATAAATCGTTCTCTCCTATAAGACGGTGGCATAATTGCGCGCGGAAACCATTAAAGCTTCATTTTTCACGTAGCCGTGCTTCACGAGCGTGTGCAGCGGACAGTGTCTCTTACCCGGTGTAAATGCAATAACGAGACCGTAAGAGACTTAACGCCACACTAGGTCGGGTTAGTTTACAAGACAGCTTCACGTTCATATATACTCGCTTCTCGTTTCTAATGAGTATGTCGTCAGTTTCTCCTTCGCAATTTAAAGCGATGACTACCGTCACTATCCTCCCCCTTCCCTCAGATTATCTTGCCCGTCAGCTCTTTTCGTACCCGCGGCGATCTCGAATTCGCGCAAACGCACGAACGTGTTCCCGCACTTTAATTATCCCACACATTATATATGGCTTTGCGCCTAGTATCAGCATCATTCGATGTTAATGAGGATATAAATTGGTAATTAAATGACGGCATACCCACGCGTCCGACGAATATGACGTTAATCGCAATAGATCACCACAAAAGTGCCCATTAGCCCAATTAACGAGTCATTGAAATTATGCTGAAGCATCCACACAACGTTCCGAAATAACGTGTCTATTATGTCGGAAATTTTGATCAGCACTCTACTGAAAAAGTATCTAATTATGTTGGTTGCGCAACTTTTATTCTTAATGGTAAATAACTTAAGAATTGCATTTTCCGCTAAATTGTTTTCCAAAAATAAAGTTTTCTTGCATATTTTCTTAATTTTCATGGATATATGAATATTTTAATACGATTTGATTATGATATTAACATAAAATTTTGTATATCATTAAACATGAAGCTGGTCAAGGCCTTCTTTCAGTTTTTACACCTTATCGCGACCGATAATAGCAGTGACTACGATCGATAAAATTAAATCAAGCGATTAATGTGACCGAGATTCCTTCGACTGACTCTGAAGCGAGTGCCTTTGATTTATTTTTGTGATGCGCGTTCGTAATATAAATTTTATTTAGGTCTCGCATCGATATATTTTTATTTATGTAACGTATTACACACATATACGATAACGACAATAGAGGAAACATATTTTTTTAGTAAAATTAACATTTGTAATATACTAACACGTACGTATTATTTATTAATTTTATAATTTGCGTTGTAAAATTCCATTATTTTTATGTTGTTTGCTTATTTACTCTCAGAGAATGAAATAAAAATATATAAAATAAAATAAAATCTCATTTTCAGTTTAACGATGCAATTGAGAAAGGAAACGATGTTGCGGTCTAGCATTGTCATAAATACAATAGGGAAACGATGTATTCATTTTGGATTGCACACGGAGAACGAAATAGAGAGAGAGAGAGAGAGAGAGAGAGGGAGAGAGAGAGAGAGAATAAAAAATCATATCTGTATATCGGGAAATAACATACATGTCGATGCTACGACTGGAACAATAATGACGTCGCGCATATTACGAAACTGTCTACGCCAGGCTGCAAGTTAGAGAGAAGCGAAAACTTCGCGATAATTATTATTCCGTCGCGAAACTACTATCAGAACTCTCTCGTATTAATTAAACATAAAGGTAACAATCGTGTAAGATTTTCGAAGGTAAATGCAAGTTTGCGACATAGATTGACATAAAAAAGGGAGAGAGAGAGAGAGAGGAGGGAGGGAAGGGAGAGAGAGGAAGATATATCGCTAACTGTAATCTGAATCGCAATTTAAATTTCTCCGCGAATATCTATTTATCTATTCCGCCCGCGTTGCATATTCAAACAGCGTGTCACCGTAGCGCGGAGGACAGCATTTTCCGATACGAGGAAAGACGCGACCGCGGAGAGCTACGGACGGCTTACGGTTTATTAGAAGTTGTTAACCAGCCGCGCGAGCGCGCATTGCATGGCGCACAAATAGATAGCTTTAAAAAAATCCGGGGATTTTAACCCGCGGGGGATTTTTATCTTATTTCGCTTCCATCCCTCTCGAGATTTGCACCGCGCATAAAGTCTCGGCGGCTCGAGAAGAGAGTCTGGCTGGCGTTCCCCAGCAGAGCTGCCAGATTTTGCCGGGTTGCCCGGCACGGTAGGCCGACGCATGCGCTTACGAGTTGAAATACAGTAACGTATCACAAATCTGTAGACTCTTGTGACTACACACTCAGGTGTGCGTGGATAAGTAGAGAGTAGAATGTTCACATAATGATAAAAAATACACATTTTTCTGTAATTAAGAAAAATATTTTATTTGGCAAAAATACTACTGAGATATCCTCTGTACTGAGAGTACTGGGCCCGCCAAAATTAAGCGCCCATAATACACATAACTGTATTTGCCATCCATTACACATGCGCGGCTTGACCCATGGCGGGGGGTCTGGCAGCACTGTTCCCCAGACGCGCGAAGCTATATTGCGCTCTCTTGTTTTCGGCACACAAAGCTCGCGAAATGGAGTTGAAGACCCTGAAAATGTTGCGATAAGATTATTTCGTCCGCGTGCGTGTCACTCGATCGTATAAATCAATCCGTATTTCGGACGTTCGTGTTAATAATTGATGACGCGTGTCGTATAATCTTAATTATATATTCAACTGCACAATCAAGCCGAATGCGGTTTAAGCGGATAATAATTGATGACTTAATATGCGCGATAATTATAATTAATACGCTTAGTCGCGCAGCGAAAGAGAGTGTGTTTATTCTATACGCGTTTCCACGCAACGGCCAGCTTGACATATTTTTCGTTATATTTACAACGTATCTTTCTTTGCCGGCTAAAATCGATAACATGCGGCGGATTGCTGCAACGAACGAAATTCGCTGGTACGGTCGGGAATATAGAATTATGGGGCTCCATGAGCTACGGGCGGGATCGATGAGAGGGTCGCGAGAGAATTTATTTCCCATTGGGAATCTGCTTAAGACTATCATTTCCGAAGTGCTAAGCTGGATTTAGAAAAGCTCCTCGTGATCACGGCTGCCGATACTAATTAATTTCGTAATGCGTCATTTGGAAAGCTTTCGATTAATGAATCCATTTCTGATCGTCCATTGCAAATGACAAATAATTGTCGCATTGCAAAGGTTTTTTTTTCTTTTGCGCACATAGATAAATTTGAGAAAAAAGTTAATAAATTATAATTTATGTATCTTGCGCATTTAGAAATAACTTGTTCGAAGTTAAAAATTTACTTATAAAATTAACTGAGCTATTATTTAATTTTATCTTTTCAGTTACTACTCAACTGCTGCTCTGCTTGAAATAGATTGCTTTACTTTGATCGTGTGATTCGAATATAAAAATTTTAACTCAGAGATAAAATCTAGAATAGAAATCTATAGAATAAATATTAATAAAGCAGCTAATCGCCGTTTTATAATTAGCGTCCACTTGGAAGTACGGTTAATTAAGAGTTATCTTTCATTCCGTATTTTATAGATGAAATCGTTGGATTAAATGCGATACTGGAAGTTCATGTTGGTAGGCAAAAGCCGAGCCGGCAATCGATAGCCTCGTATTTTATTAAACCAGTCGGCGCTTTATGTTTTCTTACGTTTTGCTCATGAAACTTTGATGATGGCGCTCGAAAAGAAAGAAGATGGCTCCTCCTATAATGATTGACTTTGGTAAGATCTTTTTAGAAAGACGCAGCAGTTTGCTTAACTTTGTTTATATAACGTTAAAGGTAGAAATCTAAACACAAATACGAGTACATCTTTGTTGGCGTCTTTTTCTCAAAAATGTCTCTAGGGTATTTCTTCTCGGGTTTATTTGAAGTCTTGCAAAATTTACGGGGTTTACGCTAAGTTTTTGTGCATGCAACTTGAGATGCAATGTATAACATTCTATATACATACACGCAAAATACACTTTATTCCGTAACAAAATAGCATTAACACATTAATGTTTCCGACATTGTAGATGGCCGAGCTAAAAAGACATTAAAGTGCAAAAGCCACCAGTTGGGTCGGGAGCAATTTATTTTTTCGAGAAAGCCGAAGATCAACGGCACTTTCCAGTTCCTTGCGACTAATTCGATAAACGGATCGGCCAAGTCGCGATCATTAGTTTCCACGGGAGAAAGAGAGCGCGTCTCTTTTCGAACCAACCGGAAGCAGCCCTCTGGTCACGTTCGAGGCAGGCTCCGGGATATTCCACGTTCCCAATCGAATCAAGGAATCGCCGGCGGTAATTTACGACTTCGACGGTTACTTCTCTTCTTTTTGCCTTCCGTTTTATTTTTTTCGTTTTATACCGGCGGACCAATCAGCCGGTGATAGTCGGTCGCTTTGCGTTGCTTCGCTTCACGACGGGACTGTCTCAATATTCTAACGATTGCCGGAGCGTTCGTTCGTTAATAACGGTCCCCCGATCCTCCGGATTCACCCGCCAAATATCTTCATCCCCTCTCGCGGACTTTCAATTTTCTCGGCCATTCGCTTTCTCCTCTTGCCTCCTTACGTGCCCCGTCTCGATTTTTCGTCGACACGAAGCGTAGCGAACCGAAGTGATGTAACTCGGCGACGAGTCGCGAATTGCCGTCACAGTTCAATGAACTCCACTGATCAGAGAGGAACTTCAACCCTTTGTTCTATCGACGGGCGCTTTTTGTGCGGGCGCACGATAAAACTCGGAATTATCAAACGCGGGTTTCCGCGACTTTGCGCGCGGTTGGAGATCGTTGATATAATAAGGATTATGGAATTACGAGTCGGTCTCTCGCGGATCAAAGGAAAATTTTTATCTCCGAAATATCAGACCCTCCCCCCTTCCCCTCTTCCTCTCCGTACACGTACGTAACACATCAAAGGTCTAATTATCTCTTTAAGAAAACACAGACAGTCGGTTTTATTACTAAACCGAAATTTCCACGTGGTATTTGCACAACTATGTTATAAATGTTACACTTTCTGTGGTTATCAAATGATGTGTTTGAAATATAATCTCTCGTAATATTTATAAAGGACGGTTACTACCGAGAAAAAGCTAAAATAACTTTCACGGGATTTTATTGATATTCTTTCAGAAATGTTTTTGCAATTTTACTTATAAATTGAAACTCTTTTTTTACTGACAAAATTCTCTTTCGGTTGTTTTTTTTTTTTTCATAATAAAAAATGTTGATTAATCGATTAGCAATAAGTGTAGCATACAGGTCTATGTATATTATAATTTACAATTTTATAAAATTTCAGTGAACATCGCTGTAATAACACTTCTAGATAATTTTTTTATAATTAAAAATATTTTCTGAAAATGTTGGAAGAGAAAAAATTTCGCGTAGAGAGAGAAAATAAATATATAATTTATCTGAAAAGTATTGTTGTGTATTCAAGCGGACCGGCCAGTTCTAGCGAGAAGAAATTTGATCATAAAGTTTACGTCACTGATGGTTATATAATTTTTATTCTACTAGAGCAGACTCATATCGGATTTCTTATCAATATGGTTTATTTTTCTTTCCCCTCACTCCTTTCGTACCTTCGCCGTACCCTCATCTATTTTATTATTATCCGAGAAATGAGAAAACGACGAGGGAATACGTATCGCGCGCGAACATGCGCTACGTACACGTAAAATATAAGATGAAATCTACCCTCTCGGTTACCCGTTTGGGGAACGCTCGATCCTTACATCAAGTGTCAGTGCTCACTGTCGATAACAGTGGTGTTAATCGTAATAAATGTTGACGGTGACGTCGATTTTTGTTCGTCTCCAAACTTTTTCTAGAAGTCGTCTGTCGCCTCGTCTTCGCACGTACACCTATAGCTTCGCAATGTATATGTGTTCGATATAAGCGAGACGCGGATTACAATGAACTGATGGAACGCAGGAATTGCATGCCAGAGTGGTGAATTTTTGTCAAAGTAAAATCAAATGCTTCGATAAAAGTGTTTCAAAATATAATTTTTCCAGGATGTAAATCGTACAATACAAAGATCGTTGCAAGAAGTAACTCTTTTATTTTTAAGCATTAATTATTTGTAATTTTTTGAAATTTTATATTTTGCGGTGTAATTATATTTGAGCAAATAATTAAACCGTCTATTTTTTACAGGCATCAATTAAACGATTATTACGGTATATTTACACAAGATAGACTTTTTTATCTTTTCCGTCATTATTATCATATTTTGCGGGAAAGAACGTCGCAGAAACGTTATGCTCTTTAATTTAAGCGGCGAGTCCGGCAAAGGAAATTTTGCAGAAAAGTTAAATCAATTTCCTCGATTAATCTCGCACGCGCGGTTACGTATTTATAATCCCGTGCGTATATATACGTATATACAATTACGAGGCGACTTGCGGGGAGCGTTTAATATTGCATCCAAAATTGGCGAAGAGGGCAGGGAAAAGGGACTTTCCGTCTCGCGGCGGTTATTAAATTCTCGAAACCGCTTCTAGTTTATTTACGGCGGACGGGGCCGCAGGTAAATTTGAAATTCGCGGTGTTCAGTGTTATCTTATTCTCACCGAAAATAATCAATTACGCGCTGTCAACTTAAAATCTTAAAATGTGAATCTTCACGTCTGTTGAAAACAGCGTTGCGCTTAGGTATGTTATAAAGCCATTTTTTCGTCTCTCTCCTTCTCTCTCTTTCTTTTTCTCTAGAAAATAATCTAAATTTTATAAAATTTATAAAATGAAAGTAAATCTAAGTTTATAAAATGACAGTAAAATCTCGAGTAAATAAACATTAAAGGAGAGAAAATAGAGAAATTGCTTATTCACGTTTAATATTTAATTAGCATTGTTGAGAGATCTGCTTGGCCATTTATAAATTAAAAACGAATTCGGGAGAGCTGGCAAATGAATGTGTTCCCGTTGCGCGTAATTAGTGCTTCGATTTTATCAATCAATACGCATATACGCACAATTCATATGAATAAATTACCATAAAATTAACGAATCGCAATGATTTTCGCACGAATCGTATACAATACGTCCATAGCAGATTATCCCTCCCAACTTCATCGATCGCCTTTGACAGACGATTTAGTGAATTGCTTTATTTCGGATTTTTGCTGCGTCGTCATTAAGCTCTTTATATTTCAATATAAACTTTTATGAAATGTGACTCTTTCAATTGAACAGAATTTTAAAGGAAAATTATCTCTGTTAATACATTATTGTGAAAAATATTATTCGCTTTATACTCCAGCAGAGGGAAAAGTGCCTTTTCTGTGTTTTAAAAGAAAACTTTTCATGATTAACCATTCAATTATTCTACCGCGACTTTATCAATCCCCCCCTAATTAACAATCACCTTGTTATGAAAATGATGTTCAACTAGGTCAGATTCATTATGTAGATACGCGACATTTCGATGCGAAATATAAACGCCATGTTTCCTTTAGATGCATAAAATCCCTGGCAAACAGCGAACCGCTGCTCGCGGAATAACGTCCGGCTTTCAACTGGAAGTTTTTTAGCTATTAAAAAGATTAAAGTGCGCTAACGAAACGGTACGCACTCGTGCACGAGTCCTTCGAAAACAGAGAAACGTCGTTATTGCTTTTTTCGCACGTTCTCCGGTCTTCTGTCCGGCCAGAGGTTACTAGGTCACAATCCACCCCTGGCTACTGCCGGGCGTTATCCTGATCGCGCAGGGGCGACGAACGTCCTCCCCCTTCTCTCCCACCTTCCCTCCGCCTCTCGTTCCGCCGCTATCTGTTTGTATTTGCACATTCGCATGTCCGGCCGCGATCATTTGCATTTCCGCCGTCGCGCTCGATGGTGGAAACGTGGACTGCTCTTTTTCGCGTCTCCCGCGTGGCCTCCGCGACGAGACGATTACAACGACGACGTCGGTCGGTCCATTTTTTTTCGCGCACACATAATCACACGCCGATCGCATGTACATGATGATCGCGGGCGCGAGCCCGTTAACGAGCGTATCTCGCGTGTTTGCACGCTTCTCGCGACTTTGCGCGCTGTAAATTACGGACGGCGCGCGTTTCCGCGATCCCCGACGAGCGGCCAGGCTCTCTTTGATGAATGTTACAGATAATCGCGTTTCGCGTAATTAAAAACCGTGAGTACGTACACGGATGTGCTGCGTTTAATCGGATGGTTTTCAATCGTGGACAAAAGCTCTTTGACAAATTCATGTCCACTCTTTGCCGAATGGAAATTCAAATGGTGTTTTGTGTCACGCAGATTTAATAAGTTAATTAAATTACTTCGAAACAGCTTTTTTTCAGAGAAGTTGACGGACATTCCGATTATTGCACCTTATTACACCAAGATTTATAAGAATTGATTGCTGTAGCGGGTAAAAATAGCGTATACAAATAACATCTAAGAAAATGTATTTTTAAATTTAACTTATTTATTTATTAATATTATTTTCCTTCTTTCTCTTGGAAAGCGTAATAGCAGCTGATTAATTGACGTTTAATATTTTGCTCATAGTCTGTCACTTGTACGGCAAATTAATTAACCGGGCCGACATAAACTAAACGAAAAGCAAACGAGTCGGTATATCTTGAGAGCAAATAGTTATACGCGACGTGCGCGATTACATGGCCCGGTGTAACGTATTCGACCGTACATTACATACGCTCACGCGACGCGACGCGATTCGACGCGACGCGAATGACGGCGACGTCGCGCCGTGTACGGGCATCTTGCTGCATCTTGCTGCACACGCACACCGATGTACATTCCGGAACATCCCGCGTAACGGGCATTGGTCGTAAACTCTCGTACATTTCACCGCACGAGGTAAAACGTATGTGTGTTGCGACACGGCTAATCCAATGGAGTTTTCTAGAAAAAAAAAACATACCAACAAATAAATTAATTAAATGACTTGTGGTATCTGTAAATAAATCTAAATCTTTTTTTTTACAAATATGTTTTTAATTCGCTCATTTTTTAAGTCGTTCTTACTGAATAAAGAAAAACGCAATTTCGCGCAGAGAAAGTTTTAGAGGATATTTTACACTTGATTTTTTCTAAGAAATTCGTTTTCTAAGAAACTTTTTTAATTGTACTATCAATTCCAAGACATTTGATATAATTGTACACAGGTTCACAATTTTCCGTTTCAATTTAATTAGGGAGACTGAAAGGTTCTTGATGAACGTGATTCCGTGGGCCGTTCGAGTAGCAGAGAGTTTGTATCGCGGAGCTTGAAACTTCCAAAAATCGATTTGGGGAATTCAGGAATTTAATCCGTTCAACATGCGCGCGATAGTCGCGCGCAACCCGCGGTAATATCAGTCTTATACATATATCAGGATGTAACTAAACTAGACGGGGCTACAGCAACATGAAGCAATGGTTGCCATTAACGTGTTCCAGTACACCAGTGTGTCTCGGTGCCGTACTTTCCGCTCATTCATACCCCCCCGTTCATTACTCCCACGGGAGACAGAGCGTTCCCTTAATTTCGCGTCTGCGTGCAGAAGCTCGCGCCTCTCCTCTCCTCCCAACCCCGAGCAGTATCCCCATCGGGTTCTCTTTGCTATTCGGCTACCGTACCTACCACCTATCCTCCAGCCTCCGATGTATCTCTCCGCTGCCCTTTATCCCCCGCTGTCATGTTTACTCTGTCTTTGCGGTCTTCTTCCATCGTTATCCACCTCTTCCTCAAGCGGCGCATCGTTTCGTATCACCGCTCGGTCTCTGCTACCATCTCCTCGCGCACAAACTTCCTTCGTTCCTTTGTCTCATTGAACGCCCTCTCTTTTTCCTTCTTTCCAATTCACATTGCGAAATCCTCTCCTTTCCTCCATCTCTTCTCCGTTTACTGTGCTTCGCCATTTTCCGTTTCTTCATTATCATTATTTCGAGACTCTTCTCCGTTTCACGTCGTCTCTTTAACCTTTTACGCTCCATTTCCCCGGAAGCTAGTGCTGATCCGCCTACGTGTGACGATTTCTACTACTCCTTTTCGTTCCTTTCGTCGCGCGCCTTTGTCGTTTTATGTTTTTTTCATTTCGGCACTTCATAGAAGTACATAGAAGTACACGAAAAAACGTTTTTTTATCTTGATTTCGATCTTGAATTTCGATATGCGCACGTCTTCATTTGAATTTGTGATGAACCACACGATAAGCTTACATGTTTAAAATATTGCCTATTCATCCGTTAAAATATTCGTTTTTTTGTATCAGTTTCAGACAATGTTATTGAGAAATTGTTTATGAATTCAAGCGTAGGTTAAATATTATTGCATACTGGCTTAAAGAAGAAACCTAAAAAGAATTTAATTTAAAATACAATATGACATATATTCACACATGAAGAGCAGACATGCCTCTATCGAAGTTCCAAAATCAGTGAAGCAATCTGTGGGGATCTGTGTCTATATAATCGCTACCGTTAACAGTTGCTGCTCACCGCGAAATAACCAGTCGTTTGTGTTGCCACGTTCCGTGCAGCACTTTGCGTACCAAAAGCGTATATATCGTGCCCGTTGAACGTGATCGTGCATTACTCGAGACTACAATGGATCTCGAGCATGCAGCGTTCCTTCGCGGTGCAGCTTGGACCTTCCGTCAAATCGTTGAGCAAGTTGAACGGGAGTTCGTACCAATATTCGTACCACGCCAATGGTGGCGACAGTGGGACGAGGGAGACGTTCACGTCTGGAGTTACGGACAGCTTAGACGTACGTACGCTTGCCGGAATATACCTCGCAATCTCCGAAGGGAAACTACGTCGAGTCGAACGTCTTTGGTAATTTGCGTCGAATCCGTCGCCTCAAGACCGATCATGTGCGATCGTTTTTTCGAGGCAAGACTGCGATCACGAGGTTTCCCGATGCAACTGTCGTATTCTCGTCGCTGTGCACGCCCGTGGCGATGTTGGGGACGGGCTGATTGGAGAATGGTGTGGCAAATTGTAGCCTCGGGAATGAGTGGCAATCGTGTTCGACAGAGACCTAGTCAGCGTCTGTTTCTTTTGTGGATACATCTACGTGCGGGACTTGCATGCGACGCGGTCGTGATCTGGATCAGCTACGATTCTCGTTCGCGTCTCGTGTCTGCGGAGGGTGTCTGGGTCTCATACGGTTTCATCATCTCAGCTAGTCTTGCAGTTTCCGCGCGATATGGAAACTGTGTTTTCTCAGCGAGATGAAGATGACGCTCGTCTTCCGGAGACTCTTCGTCAAATTTCTTTGCCTCCGATCGAGATGTACGCTGGGATGTGGAATTGGATTGTGTATCTTGTGTATTATATCATCGGTGACAATCCTTGAGTCGCGAAGTTCTCCAGATGACGCACTGACAATTTGCAGAACATCTATTATTTTGGTCGTACGTTTTCATATACGTGTTAAAATACAGGTTTATATTTTTACAAAAAGATTATTAGCGTTTAATATTTTAACGTGTACATTACATGTATACAATAAAACATGCTATGGCATCTTAGTTTTATGAGATTATGTGTAATTGTTTCATCATTAATGAGACCTTTTTTTAATTTGATTTTAAATTCCACGGAGTGACGTTTACGGTTTTTTTTATTTCCTACTGGTATACATATTTTATTATATTTAATTGTAAATATTTCAATATCATGTATACTTTGAAAAAAGCTTAATATATTGCTAGATCATCAAAAGTTTAGAAGTAATTTTGTTTTAATATTTTTGTTTCGCATACAAACTTGAATACATATTTTTCTTTGATTCCTTATTTTCGTACATATTTTCTGATTCGATAGATTATATTCTTCCTGTTATATTTACTTTATCCTTTTAATTTTGAACTTATACTATAGAAGTTCTTTCGTAATTTTTTGTATTTTTTCTCTCTCTCTCTTATATCTCCTTTTCTATCTTATCAACTATATTCTCTGTTTCTCTTTTCACTGCTCTTCCTCTCTACTTCTTCTCTATTTCTCGTAAAACGGGTTTCCTCTCTATCCGCAGAAGTTAGGCGCCAGTACTTACGGGCCGTTAAGCTGCAGACAGCATAAATAAATACGCGAATTCGGTTAGCCGGAAATTACGGCGAACGCCAGAGAAAGGAAGGAGACGCGGAAAAATTCCAGAAAAGGGTGAGCGCTGGGCAAACGAATTCTCGGGGGAGCGCGTGGTTTGTGTAGAAAAAAGATCATGCGACTTGTGCGGAACAAAAAGTAATTAATATAAACTATAAAACAACTTATCTGAAACAGTAAAACTAAATGTTTTAGTATTGGTACTTGATTTTATTTTTAGTGCCAGAAAAGAAAACAGTTCTCATCGATAAAGTCGATTTTAATATATCTTTAAGGCGATTTACTTTCTTTAAATCATTATTTCCAATAAATAATTGATGTAAAATAAATATTAATGAACATTTTAAAAACATGTAATACACGGATTTAAAACTGACCAATTTTACATCAAAGAAAAATAATCAAGGAAACAATTTTGTTAGAAAAAGAGATAAAGTTAAATTAAGGAAGAATTCAATAAATTAAAAAATTTTCTTGAAAATCAATAAAATTCCGTGAAAATTTATGATTTTTAAAGATTAAAAATAAATTCTCTGAAAATTCCAGGAATGCAGTCGCGTTTTTCGTATTACGCCGAGCGACATTAGATGACGTTGTAAATAAAATGATGTACGAACGATCTGCGAGATCGATAGCACTAGCCGGGCGACCCAGTCCTAAAATGAATAAGTTCAATCGGATTTCAGGTCGCACTTACGCGATATAGATTGGTACCAGACCGGTCGTTCATCTGCAATTTTACCGGAACTGAAGTCGAACGAGCAAGCGCTGCCAATCCACATCGGTTAGATTCTATAAACGCAGCACCGCTCTCTCTCAACTCTCCTCTCGTGATTTCCCTCGGCGAGGCAGTTTGAACATATTGCACGAGCGTGAATCGGCCTTTTGGGCGCAATGCTGCAGTAGATCGGAATCCCGCAAATGATTCTTAAAAGCTTAATCGCTAATCAGTGAATGAAAGGTTAAGATTGCATCTTTACGAAATGTTGTAACTTTTCTATTTGATTTGATCGAAATGAGTAAATAAATGAAATATTATTTATTTTTTATGGATTGCTGCAAATTTATAAAAATATTGTAACTCAGTATGTAGTAACAACAAATTACTCTTGGCTTAATCAAGCGACATTTATTATAATTTTATATACAATTTATAATGTGTAATAGAATAGTAATAGAATCCTTTTTAAATTTGTGACAATTGAATGAATATTAATAAGTGCTTGTTCAATCCATTCAATTTCGTGCTTTATCTTAGCGCGTGAAGTATGAGAGAGACGTGGGAGATTTTCATGAAATGCCTAACGCACACGCAGAACAGAGCAATTTTTCGTGCGTAGACAATAGCAAGAGCACTCCTGCAGCCTTCATCAGAACTTCTGTACGTGTCTCGAGTTCGCGACTCTTTTCACCGTTCTCTCAACCCTTCCTCCGATCCGGTCAGTTCTTCTCTGCCATAGAAACGTGACTAACGACCAAGAAAAGGGCACAGCACCATCGAGGACGCGTTAAAGCGAGATCCTAATATCGCCACGACAGAAAAACATCGTCCATTATATGCGCATGAATATTACAAATGATACGATCCATGCTTGTACTCTATAACATTCATAATATATCATGAATAAATTTAGTGAGATACGGAGTAGTATAATCGAAGAGAAGCAATCCAGCATCTCAAGATGGTCTTAAATAACAAAAAATTTTTTTGTAAAAATATTTAAAAAATTAAATTTACAACTTATTTGCGTTTTTTTTAAATTTTATTGAATTGTATCATTATCGAGTTAATCTTAAATCAATTATTTAAATTACATTATATATATATTTAAATTTAAATGTATATATATACATATATATATATAATGTATATAAGAAATAATTGTTAAAACATGAAAGTGTCTTGAGGCACCATTTGCCGATCGTATTATTAATTTTACACCTTCAAGTGTTTCTTATTTTTTTAAAATCTTTCTTGCACAAATAAATTTTTTCTTTTTCAAATTAAACCTTAAAAAATTTATTAGAAATTATTGATCACGTTCACGTGGAAGATGTGAAAGTGTTTATTACACACGTGCTATATTGTTACAGTTATCGTTTTTTTTGGGGGGGGGGAGGCAATTTCGTGAATTTTGCGCTGACGGCACAGTTACATAAACGAACGTGCGATATCATCGTAGGGAAATAAACGGGAGGGGTGGCTGTTAAAAGTTGAAATGTGGATGGCGCAGCAAGACGGTGGCCGAAGAATAAGCCTTGACACCGTCGGAGAAAGTGCAAGATTATAGCCTTGGCGACGGACAGACGGATCCATCATGGATGGATGGCTGGCTGGTTGGATGGATGGGGTACACGGTCGGAGGCTGGTCTCATAAAATATGCAGGCTGCAATCACGTCTCTTGAATGGAAAAGAGCACGGACGAGGACCAAAAAACGTAAAGAGGGTGAAGGGGGCGACGGTGTATAGCCGGTCGGGGAAGGATGATGGCGTTGTTGGAAGCGGAAGGCGAAGAGAGAGGACGAGAGGACGTACCCCTATATACACGTTTCGAAGTGCAAGACTCGCAATACTGCTGAAGCTGCGGGTTTGTGCCGGATTCGCTGTGCTTGCGTTTGCAAAAAATGTTCATAACTAGCCAATCCCCCTGTCGCATTGTGTCGATAGCTACATTCATGAATTTGTGTATGTGTATGCGTGCGCGCTCGCGTGTGTATGTGTGCGTGCGTGTGTGTGTGTATCTGTTTGGAAGTACGCCCCCGTTTGTATACGCGTGTTTGGTCGAAGTCGCTTGACATCCGCGGGCACTTTACTGGTTTAAAAGTTGCGATATACCGATGGATTCCGATAAAAGGGAGAAACCTGCAGGGAAGTTTCATTTTAGTTATTGAGAATGTGAAGATAAATGGCCGTTGATATTGCTCTTCTATCGACCACATGATAAATAGATAATTTTATCAGAGGATATGTACTCAAGAGTGTTGACCGTGATTTTATCGTTAACTTTAACAACTAATCTTCGAGATAATTTCTAGTTCAAATTATTATACAATTATGACTTGAAAGCGGAAAAAACAATGTTATTAAAAATCTGTTCGATAACTTGATAACGGATAGTATTTGTCTTTGAAATATATGTTATATTGCGTATACATTACTTATTAGTGGACTGCATTATCCAGGAAGCGTAGCGAAGCGAAAAAATTTCAGATATTGGCGGGACTTCAAAGGGTCAATCACCTCGATAATTCCCACGCTTTGAATTTAAAAGAAATCATTTAAATTGTAAATATCTGACCCAGATTTCGTTTAGGTGTGTGAGATGCTTTATAAAATCCCTTTGGTCCCTTCAATCACCCCGATTAAAATTCATTGACGGCCGTATTCGTAAAACGCCGCCGCCGTTGCGCGCCATAACAAAGATCCGATCTTGAACTAATCCAGCATAATCAAATTTAATCATTAATACCCGATGGCATCACTTTTTCACGTTGTACACTCGCGTCACTTTAAAATTGATACATCGGCAAATATTTATAGTCGCGTCATTATATATATGCAGCTCTGATTTTTTAACTGGGAAACAACATTCAAATTGCCGAGATTTTTTATGAAATATAAAGGAGCGTGTTAATTTCACACGCGGTCATAAAACTGGCAGAGCTAAAATTGCGTTACATGTTTCGCGTCGCGTCTCGTCTCCTAAATTTTGCATCGCGCACGCATGTCGTACATGCCGATACAATTTTCCCAACAAGCCCAAAAACAGTTTTCGCCTGACGTGTTTAGCGTCGCGGGGTAACATTCTTTAAAAGGCAAGGGGTGATCCCGGGGGGAGGGAGGTTCTGAGAAGCGATGGTCGAAAGGGATTCAAGTGTAGGGGAAAAGCGTAGACCGGGCTGGAGTGGCACCCACTTCTCGCTGAGATATGCATGAGCTGGCTGAAGTTACGCTACAACTACGCTGCTTACATAATATAAACTCCCGCGGGGTCATCCTCCTGGCTCGAGGCGCCCAGACAGACCCGTCGGTAGTAGGTGCCGTCGAATGGTGGCGGGCCGACGATCGCGAAGACGGGAAGCCATTTAATTCTTTATGCGCAATATTTCATTGAGAATCGTCGTGATGCGGCATATTTGCCGTTATTGCGTTTAAAACTTGCGGCGACAAACCGATCGTCGCAGCAATTTCTCCCTTGAGATGATGTGAAAACGGAGATTCATTATTCAGATTGGATATCAATTGTTAACGGGGATATTAAAATCGCGAACTTTGTCGTAAGCGTATCAGTCTACACTGGAAAAAATTTTCTTAATTTTTGTAAATACATTTAAAATTAGACTTACTTAATTTAAATAAATAACATTTAAAGAATTATTTTGAACAAATATTCATTTTTTAAATCTATTAAACCGTCACGCAAGATTAAAAAAAAATTGTAAAAAAAGAGAGAAAACTAAAGAAAAGTATTATTCTTTTTGCTTTTGTCCCTGTTTCATATTTGATTTTCTCTTTGTCGTGTTATCGAGTCATTTCTTTCGGGACGTGTTGCGCAAAATTGTCGAAACACATCGATTAAATGACGATTTACGGTGGTAATAAAGCGAACGCCTTGTACATGTCCGCGAGCTAAACTGCCGACGATCCCGCGAAGTTATGACCGGCGCGGCGGCGGCGACGACGACGACGACGACGACAACGGCGACGGCGGCGGCGACGGTAACGATGAGTCCTCGAGGGGTAGGTTACCCTCGAATGACGGTCAATTTTTGGCTTTTCTCCGACGATACACCGAGGATTTCCGCGACGGTTCGTTAAGTTCATATGTACATACCGTAAACACGCCGCCGCCCGACTTATATGTTCCGTCAGAGTGCTTCCTTCCTCTTCTATTTGCGCACTTTTATTCGTCTTCCTACCGCGCAACTTGCGGTAAATATTTATCAACTCGCGTTACCGAATCGTTGCGAGCAGCGTGTGCGCTGCAATGCGAGGGATTCCCGATCAATATATCGAATATTAATACCCCGATATGACGCGCAATGCGATTGTTGTCGCGACGGGCTCAACTCTAACAACGCTGTTACATCTCGCGTTAATGGACCATTAATGCACCATTGAAACTGTACTTTTGATCGTGTAAATTTATAATGCGTAAAATAATAATATTGGCCGCCTCTGAACTATGCAGAGATGATCGAAGTACGTAATTAGTGTAGAAAACCGAGCCTTTACAATATTATCTATATTTCGCACAGAATTAAGCTGGCTGAGTCATATCACCAGAACACATCTACATTGGAATTATTTGCTATTTTTTGCTAAAAAAAATTTTTTTGCTCCAGCCAAAAAAAATATCAGTGGCTAAATAGCTTAATATTATGTTATCTAGCCACTACAAAAAGACACATGTACACTGAACAAATAAAAAAGTAATATAGGAATTATTTGGTAATTATTTGCTATCTTTCGATGACGAAAAAATTTTCTTTGCTGCAACCAAAAAAAAGTTACCAATAATAGTCAACGAAGCAACATTTTTTTTTCAGCAAATAATAGCAAATAATTAGCAAATAATTCCAATGTAGAAATCGATGTGTTCTGATGATATGGTTCAGCTAGCTTAATATACCTACAGAATTATTGTTTTAAAATAGCAAGCGATTTGATCGATATAAAAAAATAATATCTTCTACAGCCTGAAGATAATTTTCATTGCGTTCACACGGTCAGAGCGCAGTTTTAATAAAATATTTAAAAATTATTTTTTTTTTACATGCAGATCTAGAAATGATTTTGGGTCAAAATAGGAAATGTCTTTTACTGTGTATAGTTTTAAGATAATTTTAATTGTCATTAAAAAAACAGTGAGAATCTAATATGCTTTATTTCTTAAATATTCTTGAAATTTTCTATATTGTGTATACATAACCAGAGATACCGAGAATTACATAACGTAATATACACGACTGGTAATCTCATAACTGTAAATTACAATTATTACCTCTACCGCTCGGCACAAATTATGGAGATATTATTATGTATTGCGTTTATTACTCGCACCGCTACGCTCGTACACAGTTGTTCAGAATTACAGCGTACCTTAATGAAAGCGATTCATGCTTTTAAGGCTATTCGATACACCATCAGGTTGTCATCAGAATTTAATAAAATTAAAAATACGTACAATATATGCATGTATTTTTGTCATACAATATATTTATGAAATTGAATTGTGTATGTTAATATTACATTTAATTCTGTACGAAGGGGAAAAAGTTGATCATCGTAGATACGATTTTACGATGTAACAAGTTACTAAATGCATGTTACACGTGCACATTTTTCCTGTACAAACAGAGAAAAATCTATTATCGAAAATATATTTTATGATATAACAAATTGATGAATGCCCCAATAACCGAATGTGTGACGATACAGAATTAAGATTATTATTGAATTTTTATAAGAATTTGCGATCTAATTATATAATTAAATAAAATTAAAATTTAAAACATGAATATATAAAGATACAAGAAAATTTTAATTATTTCGAAAATAATAAGAACTTGTAAAGCATTCAAATTTAATTAAATCGAAACGTATTTAATTATTTTCGTATCGAGATTATTGCACAAGAAATAACGTTGCATCTTTGGCTTTCAGGTCGGGCGGTTGATGCCTGATGGCGCGGGCTGGGACACAACGCTGGAGAAATCCTGCTCCAGAGTAAGTATAGATTCTTGATTCACGGTGGGAATAAGCAAGCGGCACGCTATATTATGCATAGCCGACAGCGCACGGTACTCGCGACGG
The DNA here is from genome assembly GCF_013373865.1 of Monomorium pharaonis. Lineage (NCBI taxonomy): Eukaryota > Metazoa > Arthropoda > Insecta > Hymenoptera > Formicidae > Monomorium > Monomorium pharaonis. The sequence goes on along the minus strand of NC_050475.1, from coordinate 21,360,957 downwards.
TTCTCAAACGGAGAAGATTCGCGAATGAATGCGCGACCGAAAAAGCGCGACCGCAGGAGAAATAAAAGGCTAGAGTTGAAGCGGAAAAACAGAGAAACTGGATGCACGTCACGCGCGGAGAGAGCATCGCTTATCCCGAAATCACGCTTCGCCACTTGGCCGCCTCGCTCTCATTTCGAGTCTTTGCGGTGGAATTTTCGCCGAAACACGCCTCGTCGGGATAAAAGAAAACGTCGTATTTTCAAACCGCTGACAAACAGAGCGACACTTCGCGCCGCGATCCGGAAATTTCTCGCCGAGAGAGTTCGACAGGAATGGGAGGAAAGGGTGAGCGGTAGTAAAACTTCTCCTCAGCTTCACCCGGGATGGATTTGAATAAAAGTCGAGGGGAGTCCCCTTTCCCTCTCGAAGTTTCTCGAAGCCTGCTTCTCTTCGCTTTTTGAGACCGGTGTCCGCGAACCCCTTCCTCGTCCCCCTCTCTCTCTCTCTCTCTCTCTTTTCTCGTCTCTTTTTTTCCCCATAGAGATGAAAGCCACCACGAACCGCGTAGACGGACCCGACAAGCATAATGGGAACGTAACTTTTCGGCCGCGTCTCTTAAATCGAAGATTTATTAATCGAAAGGAGAAACTCCGTAATTCTAAGGGGGATGCCAGCTTCCATGTTTCGCCGGGATTTTTAATTGATTGGCATTCTTAGTTTCACGTGGAGTGACGTTCTTCTGCCTCGCTCTCGGTACGAGAGTTAATACCGTCGGTTACATAACGAATTGAGACGTCCCAGCTAAGCGTTAAACGCGACGCAGATTGCGGATTATCTAATCCGAGTGGGCACGCAGATGCCGGTACCATGTCGCGTAACGCAATTAACTGTGAGCTAAGCTTTAATGGGTGAGATCCGTCCGAGCGCGGCGTTTTCTCCTTCGGCGCCTCGTTAAGACGAGGAAGACGCAGGCAGAAGAATAACTTCGCTTTGCTTGTTACGCGAAATGACGGCGGGGTCATGGGGGATATCCCGCGGTCGAGGGATTCGGAGTTTGTACCGGGGTAACCGAGGCTCTTTGCCAGCCGGTTTCCGCGAAGGATCAGAAGATTGCCTCTCGGTTCGTGCAATCCAACGGATCCGACATATATATCCGCGGTGTAATGCTGCCCGCCGCAAACGGGTCTTCAGGCTCGATAGGACCGGAACCATCGCGCCCGAGCCCCGGTATCTTTGATCAAAGACGTTCCTCGATTGGATGCCCCGGCGTGATTCCGATGATGAATAATTGAGAAGCGAGCGCCGAGAAATTTTGCCGACGCTGCTCCATCAAGATCGCCAAGGAGTATCGAGCGTTAAATTTCTTTCGGTTGCGATATCGAACGACCTCGCAAGATTGGTATATTTTCCTTTAAAAAAAAAGAGAGAAAAAACTGGGAGTGTTTGTACACGGGGAGAATTTTCTCATAAAATTTATCCTAGAAATTATAGTAGCCGATAACATTGCGTATTTAAAAGAATTTCATATGATTTTCTCTGATTAATCAATATATTCATAATATTTGATATAAGATTACCCAGGGCTTATTACGCATGGTAAAATTGGTGGCGAATTGTGTGATAAGATATAACGAAAAATTCTCTTCTGTGTATACAATTGCTTTCTTTTCTCATGTAAATCTTAAAAATCACACTTCTGACACTTTTCCTCTCTACGCTTGGGACTGTGAATGGCAAAAAAAACACCGCGCCGGAATAAAAATCGTATCACAGCCTCTTATACCGGCTCACCCTTCGCAGTTTTGCCCGTAGGCTCGGAATGTAAATCGCCCGAGGATTAGAAGGGTCAGAGACGAGTGCTAGGTGAAAGGGTTGATTTCGCATACACGCTACTTTTTTGCAACCATTCGTGCCGCGCATGAAAGAGTTTCTTTTGTTCGACTCGTAGCTTTTACGGCCGACGAAGCCAACGAAAGAGAGTAAACAAATTCTATGAAGGTGAAATTATATCGGGACTTTGATATTTTACAAGTAGAATTGGATTATCAAACGGTTTAATTCCTCCTTTTATTGGCACATGTCGTCTCAGAGGCATCGACTTTAATCTTGACGATCTTTGATTCGGCATCGAGTCAATTATTTCTTAATTAAAACGTCAAGGTAGCCCCGGAGTTTTTCAATTTAACGATCACGAATACAAGGTTTTCCGTAAATTAATATTCCGTCTGTATACTTGCACGCTCGTGTAAAAATGTAACATTGAACGAAGCAAACAACGTATCGACGTTCGAGTTCGCGTTTCAACCGCGACACGACGATATCTCGTACCGTTCACGTTCGTTCTTTTTCCTCGTCAGTTCCCTTTGTATCGTTTCGATTACAAGGGGAACAGGCTGCTTCGGTATCTCGTTAGTCGACCACTCTGAAAGGCGACTCGACGGAAGGAACGGATAGATGGGTTCTTCTCCTTTCTTCCGCGACACCGATTAATGCGAGCCACGAGCCGGATTAATTATCTTTGCACGCTGCAGCACAGACGTGTCGTACATAGATCAGTTAATTACTTGCGAGGCTTTCAGTAGCTTGGTCGATCAAAAATTACGAACTCTGAATATCCTCGGTTTCTGTGCCGTTTCCCTATGGCTCAATTTGCAACATTGGTCGCAACTCTTTTCACGTCAGTTTTCCGCCTCGCGGTGCCGTTCACCGGCAAAAAGCTCTGCCGCGATGTGCAACTTCCGGTGCCGAAGACACGCTCTATGAAAGATTGACTCCGACGCGTATGGGATTACGAGAGGTATTACGAGAGACGCATTTTGCATCAGCCGAGTGAAAATCTGACGCTTTTCATTCAGATTTTTTCCCAAGAATATTATTCCATTCATAACTTTTACGCGCTGAAAGAAAAAATGAATTAATTGTTAACATTCTGACGAAAGAAATTTTTAGATATTTTGATGTTTTAATAAGATTTAATGTTTTAAATTACATTTTCTTTTATATTCTTTACGGAAAATTAGTAAAGAGAATAAATGCAATAACCTTATCTTATACAAAAAATATTTATATCTAGTTTATCTGTTAAAAAATTATTATAAAAATAAGAGGGAAACTCTTAAGTTTAAAATACAATTTTTTTTATCTTGTACATGCGCATGAACTACGTGTCATGATAATCTTAATCTTCAAAAGGACTAGAAATACACAATCGATACTCCGTATTTGTCATTGGAATGTTTTTGATCTTATCTCTATATAGAGAGTGAAGTCATAGAATCGCCAAGGTTGACTGCATGACTAAGTTAAGTATGACAATCGTAATTGCGTTTTCGATCCACATCGTCACAACGATGTATATAGCCACGGAAGAATCGCACGATCTCTCGAATACGAAGAATACGATTGCCGACAATTGTTGAGAGAAGAATAACGTGAAATGCTTCCTCGTATTTTTCCACGTTCAAGTATATTTATGTCCGCTGTAAAAGATGCGCGTTACAAGCCGTGAGTGAGGAGGTTGGAATCCGCGAAAGTGGAACGTAATTACAATTATTCGTAACAATTGTAATTGTTCCTCTGTGTGTCTGAAATCTTCTCGATAATTACACTCTCGCGACGAATAGGACTGTTCGTCGTTTACTGTAGTAGAAAACTTTTCTATTGATAAAGAATGTCTTTAAGACGAAAAAGATTAAATGGGCAGGTTTTTCGTTCTCGGTGCGCGTTGATTAAATCATTTTGCAAATGGAGCGCAGCTTGCGTGCGAAGAGTGCGGCAGCGCTCGTCTTTCAACGCTCGGAAATTCTGAGCGGAGAGACCGACACGTCGATACCTCGATAATAAGCCCGCATCGGGAGACGTGCTGTGCGATGTTGCACAATGTAATGTGACGTAATGGCGGTCGACCGGTATCTCAATGACGGATCGTTAACAGCTGATCGTAAGCCGACCGGCGAAGCATTGCGCGGATTCTACCTGCAATTTCACGCTTTACGCACCCACGGCACACGTCATCTTCCACGAGATTGTCAGCGATGAGTCGTCAATATTATGATGCTCTCCTATCGCGTGATTAAAATTGACTACCTTTTTATTTGTTACACGGTTCAATAAAATATATATTTTTAAATATAATTATTTTTATCATTGTCAGTCATCAAGATTCACTTACATAAAACTATACCCTGATTCTTTTTCTAATTTTATACTATATGAGTGAAAATTTCACGCTTTCTATTTTACGACGAATATAAATACTAAATACCGTGAAAATGAAACGTTACTTTATTTAAGAAACCTTGCCGGTGAGCTATCGAGACACATAGCTTCAAGTAAAGGGTATTAAATCAGCAATGAAAAATAATATTTTGTATTATCGTAAGCGCTTCAATAAATTGACAGTAAATTGCGAACCGACAGTGACAATCTAATATATAATAGATAAGCGATAACGTTTTTCGACATGAACTGGCGCGATAACCGTCATTTCGACGTATGCTGAAAAACCAATCGATCGGCCGCGAACACCGAAATTGAACGTGAACGTACGGCGGAAGCGGCGCAGCCATTGCGTGATCGGCCGTGTCAAACGGAATGGAACTCACGGCGCTAATTAGAAATTAGGTTAACGGCCGGAAATTGCAAAATGTACTCGGGGGTGCGAAAACACGACACCGTCGATCGATTCGCCGTCGCGTCCCGCGGATTCCGGAGACGCTTGCGTCGATGATGATTTTGAAGAGGAAGACACTGTCGAGCTTGTAGTACACGCCGGAAGTTGAAGCTAGGCGAGCGCGACTTTGCCCTCGAACTAGTAAATCGGGTCGATAAAGTTGCAAATTCCATGTTAATATACAATATCTCGAAAAAAATTCGTTTTTTTTTTTTAACACAAGGTATTAGGATTTTATTACAGCATCTCACCCAAAGGTGCATTGGCTCGTGTATGAGCCGATTAGAAATTATTACTAGAGATGGTCTTTTTACCGCGGAAATTGCGGGAGATTAATTGGCCGTAGTTAAATGACGCAAACTCTCTCGCGCTCGACACGTGAGAGGAATCTTTGGGAAGCCGAATGACAATGTGAAATTGCCCTACTCTTTGCCGAGATCGGTCTCATTGTGTGTTCAAAAGATTTTCTTTCGGTTAACGTTAACTGGAAGTGACATTTCCAGGTCTCATCTGTTATCGTATGCGAAATGGCTTGGGAGAATCGCGCATTAAAATCGCATCGATGAGTTAATTAATCCTTTTTCGCATTATTCGCGATTCTCTTACATGGTAAATTTAATTATTGAACCTTTTGCTCGTTTTAATTATCGTTGGCAAATGTAAATCTAATTGAAACGTTAACTGTGATTTTTAAAATTGTTGGAGAAATACATTTTCAATGATAAAAAATGCAATTTTTAACAATTATATCAACAATTCTCTCTTATATCGAGAGTTATATGATTAGAATAGCTCGAGATTTTATATTTTTAAATTCCGTGCAAAAATGTTTTTCCATTTGAATTTCTAATCATTCGCTTAAGCGTTGAAATTGCGCTCTTAATACGATTTTGCTTTAATAATAATAATACTGCACATTTATCTAGACGTTTTACACGTCTACGTCTTATTGAATCGACTGACGGAGATAAAGCTTAACGAACTATGTGGTAACGGAAGGAAGTAATTACAAAAGTGATTCTCGGGCATCGATCGATGTGCAATACGTGGAAATTCTTATTTATCAAGTGACCCGTAATCGATGGTTTCTCCGTTAAGCTCCCACGGCAGCATTGGGAAGGGATGAGGGGTGCAGATCGGAGAAATCAAGCGCGCCCAACTAGTCAGGCGGATGATCAATCGCCTGGAACGTATCAGCCTCCAACGTTACCGTGTACCGCGAGTGTGGATACACGAAGTAACGGACCGTTCAAAGATCAATGCTGATCAATGACGCGAGCAGGCGTACACCCGGTATGATACAGATAATACTGAAAGACACACGCGCGAGTCCTATAATTGTATGCACGCCATAAAGTGTTTTATTAATGTTTTGAGCGAAGCAAATGGTAATACCGTAAATGATATTGCGGCTGGATGAGTATTTATAAAATGGACCATGTTGAAGAACAGCAGTATGTTTTTCCGTTTTACGAGACGAGCAAGGTTTGTTGCGACGATGCTGCGGAAAACGGCTTTTTTTTGCTTTTGTTTTTTAACGAAGGGACATATTGGATATTTCAATTATGTAAGGATCGCGAAATGTTATTTTCACTGACTTACACCCGCCGCCGTTTGAACCAACACAACGGCTCGAATATTGCTCTTGATTCCCAGGGTAGTCTGCAATTACGTGAAACGTAATAGAAAAGTTCAGCGTAGCGCGTCTTTTGCGTCGGTTTACAGCGGCGAAATTGCAAAAAATGTTAAAAGTGTAACCCGCTTACAGATATCCAAGTACGAAACGTTATTTCGAAGGAAAGGAAGCGTATCTAAAAGAGCAGACATCTGGCAAAGCTTTAAGCGAACATATAGAATGTTCCAAATTCGCGAATCAAAATGCTATGGCAAGAAAATTCTCGAGGAATTAAGCAAAATGGTTATTTGAAAATTTTTCGACGATTTCTTTTGCAGTATTTTGATTCGCAAAATTCTGGACATCCTACATATTTTCGTCTCCTTGAGAAATCCCGAACTCTTCTGATATTCTATTCTCGCTTTACGATACATCAAATGCGTTATTGCATGATGCATTGAAATTAGGATCGAAAATGGAGAATTTAACGGGCATTCTATGAAAACACATTTTGCTCGAATCCCTAGCGTATAATTTCTTGAAAGGCAAGTTGTGGTTGCGAAATAATTAAAAATTTGAGTTTAACTTTTAAATTTCTATTTCAAAGCAGATTTCATTCCCGCGGAGGAAACTGTATTTTGAAACACCGTCCAATTTGAGAATGCTCTTTCGCCCTTATATTTGACCATATTGCGCTTTTACTGTCGGATTACCAGCGATTCAATAAATTAACCGCAATTCGGATAGTCGAGGTGTCGAGGGTGCGAGTTAATTTCTAGCAAACAGAGAGCGGCCTGGTCGCTTAATCCGTTAATTAGACTCGTAATCTCGGAATCAGTCTGTTGCCTACGGCGCTGCGAAAATTCTCAAGATCCTGTCGGCGAAATGAGAGAGAGAGAGAGAGAGAGAGAGAGAAAAGGAGAGAGAGTTTCTCGCCGAAGGATACCGATAGAGCTAAGATGGGGAAGGGTCGTCGGTAGTTTGCGCATCCACTCGAGCTCTTGTTATTGGATCTGTTACTGGATAGAGTTTCGTTCCTTCTTCTAACTGCAATGCCTCGCAAAACACTTTTTCGCCTCACTTGCAGGTCGACTTGCAGTCGAGCTTTACGATTTGGGCTTTAGCGGTAATAAACTTTTAAAGGAAACAGAGATTACTGCCCGATGATAGATTTGCCAGACTTAATGATTCTTAAAAAGAACGTAACTATTTTTAGAGATAGATCGTTTCTTTTTAAATTTGTCTATAATGTTTAAAACACATGTGATACGTTTTATTTTTAATTATATTTTTACATTCTTGAGTGGTTATTGCGTGGTATATCGAACGTCCTATAGAATAATTAAATTCGAAAGGGCAATTTTGCTAGAGACCTTGCAATTTTGCGAATTAAACGTCACGTTGCAAAGAGAAGTACAAGGCTCTTCATTCGCTTGTTCGTATATTTATTACGCTGTTTTAAGTATTCATCTCAGCCTCGCGGCCTGTTAAACTTGATTTGCAATTTCAACGTTGGATTAAAGTCTTCCTCGCTTCGCCGGATGCTGTAACGGAAAGATATACTTCGCCAAGATTCTCGTTGTGTCCCTTGTAAAACAGTACCTTTGCATCTGAGCAAAAGAAAACGAGCAATTGTAACGGTGGATTCTATTAATCGAAAACTTAATTAGTATAGTGTTCATATTTCATTTTATATTTAATTTATGCAATTAGCAGGAATTAATGTATCTTTCAACAGCAAAATTATAAGGGAAATTAATATACATATGTATATATATTAGAAATTAGATAGATTAAAACAGAAAAAGTTTGACGATTGATTTAAATATAAAGATTGATTTAAATATATTTTTTAACGAGAATTTTAATGTGCAAATTTCTTTTTAAATAAGAGCGTCTCTTATCTCGATCTTTCTTCGCTCCGTTTTATGTCTGCGCTTAGTACATCTCATCTTTATTTAAGAGTAGATAACGAAGGACCGACCAATGGGAAGAGATGAAAATTTTATCGGGGTTCCGGGGGGTGATAAGTGATGTCAGACTAAATCCCGTTAATTCCGCTTTGCAATTTCGATCGGGAATTAAAGTTATCCTCGTTTGAGAGGCCAAGGTATCGACGAGATAGTTTGTTCTCCGTCGAGCTTTTGCTCTTAAAGCTCAAGTAGCGACACTTTTCCTCGTCGCTATTATCAGGGTCTTCACTAACTACGATTTTTCGACGAATTATTAGTTTAGTTACGGTTTCCCGTCGAGATCGTAAAATTTAAGCACAGTGTGGCAATAGAGAATCCCGACACACAAATATCATGGATTTGCCGAGAGGGAAAGATTAATATCATTAATCGAATCTCATATTTGTAGCTGCATCGTTGAATAAAATTTTCGCGAGCGTGATAATAGTTTTTTACTGTTGTGTATGGCATTTGACTTATCAGGTCAAAAAGCATGCCTCGTTGCACAAAGTAGCGAAAAGTCCTAAACGGAGGGTGGCCCTCGTCCTGTCGAGTGAGAATTTTCCGCACGACGAACCAGTGTTGCCATTTGCCAGACGCGATATACCACGATGTTTCACGTTACAAAGGATTGTTTCATAGCGAAATTGTTTCCACGGCGGTTTTGCGGTTCCAGTTTTCCGAGAGAATAGAAGGATTGCACGGCAAATTTGCGTCTTTGCCCTTCGCGAACATAAATTTCATCCCTTTTCGTTATGAAACAAGGTTTTTTATTGTTCCATTTTTTCCTTAACGTAAAAGATTTGAATTTAAACAAATTTTTTTAGTTAAATAACATTTTGTTATCATCTTGTTGAAAATGAATAAGACGTTTATTTTTACAGTATAATTTTTTTCATTGTACAAAAATTAATTTTGACACACAGAAATCTAATATCTGGGGAACTCTAACGAAAATGATCTTATATTGAGAGTTAAACGTTATAATTCGACACGAGTTGAACAATGCAAGCCTTGTAAGCTTTGTATAATGTTATACAAAGCGATATTGATTAATTCGAAATCAAAGAATCAGTTTCATTGATTCTTGATCTGTGGAATACGGCGCCATCGGGAAGCTTTCGTTATATATCCATGGCCCTATTGTGTCTGATGGGTGATCAATACCGGTTATTGTGTCTCGTATGTATCATTCATAATATAGATTTCAGCAAATTTCACGTCAAGTATATAATCCGCGGTCTATTTAACGATTTAATCGCGCCCGGGTCGTGACAGTGATTGCCACTATCCGGTATACACAACCGCGCAATAACTCTCTGTGTTAACAACGAATGCGTTCATATTCATATAATGACCGCGCTTGTATATCGCATGCCACAAATTACTCAGGCAAATTCGCGCGTTTCACGTGTACACGCATCGCGAAAGAGAATGACCGACTATATATTTCCTCGCGCTTAATAATACACGTGACACCACGGCGTGACGTTCGGTCTACGAAGATTATCTGTACTTTGCGAGAACCAGATCCGATAGCTTCTACGTTTAATTGCCTCTGCGAGGGTGAGTTCGGTAGCTCGAAAAGAAGTGATTAGTAGGAAAGAGAATCCGCCGGGGCGCCCTTCGTATGTAAACGCGAGACGTTACGTCCGCGAAAAACAAATTATCCGACGCATAATAAACTGCTTTGTTTGCTGGCACACAGCGCCCGGAAAACCGGGGCCGAATTAAAGCGATAAGCGAAGTTTTCTTCGGCGCGAGAGCGAAGGATCTCGTATTCAAAGTAGAGCGTACTCTCCCGGAATGCTCGTGCTTCACATCGTCCCTCCCCCTTCTCTCGCTTTCTTCTGCTCTCCAGCAGAGCATCGAAGTTTCATTTATCGCCGTCTCCCTGGCTACGTGCTCCCCGCGGAACAATCCAATTTACGATCGATCAAACTTTACGACACTTTCGCGATTCTTAGAGGGGATGTCGTACGTACGACTGCGACGGACGTACGTACGTACGTACGTATGTACGTACGTATTGCCGGAGAGAGTCGCGCGTATCTGCCGCGAACACCTCGTACATCGTAAAATATTGTACGATCTGCACTTGGCATCGGCGGTGACGACGACGACGACGACGACAATATATGCGCGAATTCCTTGCCATGTCCGCGAGATGTTGAAGAGCGAGGTCTGCCAAATGCCGTCTTCTCTTGCTGGCAGCGTACCATGGGAATTTGGTTATTTCAGCATACGCAATGAATAGCATGTTTTAATTCTTACTGCAGTACTATCTAAAAATTTTGCCGCATCGTTGAAGAATGAAATTTTAATAACATTTCGTCACTTTTAACTTTCACGTGCGTTGATATTTAACATCATTTTAACACAGAACGTAGTTTAACATGTGCAGGTGAAAGAGCAACGTCATTCAATTAATCCGTTTCAGTGATCGATTAGTTTCTGCTACATCTAATCTATCTAATTTGATTCGGTAACGCGCGCCGGCCGGAAAGCTCCCGAGGCAGCTGCGAAGGGTCCCCATAGTCGATCAAGGTCCATACATTTATGAGCACACGTCGAACGGACGCCTCACGCAACTTCGATAATCCGCCGTCATAGGGTTTGCCCGTGATTGGCCGCAATTTTCCGGGGCCGTCGCGCGTAGCATTCCGAAAAAAGAGAAAGAGATAGATAGATAAAGAGAGAGGCCGCAGCCTCCCGCCACCATCGGCGCACGATTGAAAGACTCGTAAAATACATACGTTACGTGCCGCAAACTGATCGCGAAAAGGGCTAGTTTTCCGCGGACGCTCCCATCCCATCGGTAGGACAACAGGTACACATATACACACGCACACGCATACTTGTGTACGTACTGATTCGCGGTCGTTACGCGGACGCGGATAACATTCTCGCTTGCGCTTCGATTACGCGACCGCAATGGCAATATGCTGCTGCACAGTAGCCTCGTTATACCGTTCGCGTCTGTGTAAATTGCCGGCCGCCTCCGATATCTGCGTTAGGATCGCGCGCCGCGTCGTCGCGATTTATAAAATGGAATTGCAGCGGCACGTGCACCGAAAGCTACATGTACTATACGTACACGTATGCGTGCGCGCGGATCCTCCTTCTCGCATTCTCTCTCTCTCGCGAATTCAAATATAACGCGCTAAATGTCACCAGATAGACTCGGGCTGTAAATATGCGCTGTAAATATCTGTGATTATTTGGCGATATCTTTAAAATCGACGTTCGATTGTATTCCATTTTTAATATTCGAAAATACAATCGACATTTAAAAATTTCCATGTATATTAATTATAAGTTGATGAAACGAAGCAAGAGCTTGTTGATGTCATTGCAAAATTTATTACACTTGAGGTTTGATGCTGACTAACTTTTTAATTACACAGTTGAAACAAGATAATTGTTATTATACCGAAAGAAGAAAAATAACAGCAATTACCATAATTTAACTATATTTTATAGTTTGTTTGGTGTCAATTATTACAATATTTGTAACTGTTTTAATCATGCAAATTATAGCTATTTTAGTTATTATTATAACGTAAGTAGTAAACATATGTTTAAAAAATAGAGATCTATAATAGAACAATTATTGAAAAAGTTGCAAATATCTCTGAAGTTGCGTTCAAATTCTTTGCGTTGTGCTTGCCATTTTTGCCAGATAATCGTAAGAATCTTCGGCATCAGAGTTCAAGCTGAGTTCGACAGTTGATCGCGCGGCTTGAAGCAATCACCTTCGTAGGATCTTTGCTCAGCCAATCGGTTTCATTTCTGCTCACGATCCCGCTGTTTTCCTCGATAACATTGCGAATCGCCGAAAGTTACAATGAAATCGACCTTTCTCGTTACTTTTCTCGCATGTTTGCTTTCTTCGACGCTCGTAATGTAACTGCGGTGCACCGCGATGTTTTTCACTGCTAAATGATTGTCCCTTTTAACGAAATTCAGCTCTCTACAGAGTGTCAAGTTACACGTGTCACTACAGCTCGATAAAACCATACGGTCTGCGATCGTAATAATTAAACGTTTGCTGCGGTTTCGTTGCCATCATCTGTTCAAACCAGATGAAACTTGTGAAAGCGGGATTTGTTGGTAGTTACCGAGATAAATATCGCTTTTCAACGCAGATCTAAATAGTTTTAGAAAATTACAAGTCTAATAATTTGTAGTTATCTGGATTGTTGAAGTGTAGAATACTCACAACCGGTGTGTTTGTATCAGAAAATAATAAACTTTAAAGTTCCAAGACAATTTTTTTAGCATTTTTAGAAAAAATACTTAAATGTTGGTCTTTTGATTGATCGGAACTTTTGCGAGTTTTTGCCAATCCGTATTCGAAACTCGCGTCAGATTTGAAGATATCTTAAGGTGCGCGTCGTCCGTGACAACGCCATAACTCAGCCTCCTAGGATCGCCTAATTAATGAGCTCTTCGGGATCTTGAGTTGCCGCTCGAGGTCACGAAGTCGAGACATGGTATGATCGCCATCATGCCGTAAAAATGGCCGACTGCGAAATCGCAATAAACAATGGACCATGCGCGGAGCTGTGCACGGCTGCTCTCTTAATTAGCATGCAACGTGCCGCTCCTTCGTACGAAGTAACCCGAAATGGAAGAGCAGCGACGTGTTCGAGGAGACCAGATCCTTGAAACCAGACCCTTATGTTAGAACGGCGGAAGCGCGATCTTGTCTGAACGTTCGAATTCCTTCTCTTTCGAAACTTCTCAAACAATTCAGACATATACAGATTCAAATTGCTTTGCGTATCGTCCGAAAACAGAGAACTTTGGAAAGTCTTAAAAATTCCTGAAAGTTTTTTACGTCTACTCTACACACAAGGTATCGAATATTTTTATAAATAAAAGTACACATTTTTCAACAATTTTTTTTAAATCTACGTTTTATAATATGATTTTACTAAATGGCGGAATGCAAACGTTGAAACAAGGATAGCCTTCAAAAATTCTAGCCATTTGAAATTCTATCGAGTTTCACAGATTCTTATGTACAGTTCTTCAGAGGAAATCCTTCATTCTTTGGAAGTCTTGAACTTTAGAAAAGCTTGTCTTAAAAATTCTTGAATATTTGAAACTAAATTTAAACTTTTTTAAAATCCAAATTGTTATCTATCATCTGCGTAAATAGATGATGGATTGAAAGAATGATATAAAGTACATGAGAAAACACAAATATCTAAGATTTTTTAAACTAGAGAAATAATATATATTTTTTTTATGAAATAATTCCCAATTCTAGCAAATTGTTAAAGAAAAATTGCTTGTTTGAAAATTGAAGCCCATCTTTTAAACTTACATAAACAGGATAACTATATCCCGCAAAATAATTAACTTTTGACTAATTCCACCGAGCGATTTTGAGGCCCCACTAAGGACGTCACACGATGTAGCTGAAGCTAGCAGCCAAACGTCGAGCAGCCATGGCCGAACGTCATATAGGCGTTTCTAGGGGACACCATTCAAACGTTAAAAACTCCCTGGTTATGAGATTTTCATTTGCGATCGTTATTAATTGTTTAGTGGTTTTTTAAAGTGGTTTTTTAATTACGTTAGTCAGATAAATACAAGGAACGCTGTCTTCAAATTTTTACGAAAATATTTTTTGAAATCTAGAACGACTTAATTAACCGTATATGAGAAATTTTTATGAGAATGCATTTTTGCAAAACATAGTTGATTACCGGAACAATGCAGCGATTTTTATTGTAAAGTACATTACCGCTTTTTGCCGTACCCAAAGCCGACGACGAGGACGTAGCGGTTTCATGGCTTCAAACAATAAAACTTAATTTAAAAAATATTTATAACAATTAGGAAAATGCACCTCCTCCCGTGAATGATCGATTAGTCGATTGTGCGTTACGGAAAGATATTTCCAGCCAAATTTGAAGGAAATCATATTTTGCGTTTAGGCATGAGGCGCAGATAAAGATAAAAGTTAATTAAATAAATATTTATAACAATTAGGAAAATGCACGTCCTTTTGCGAATGATCGATCAGTCGATTATACGTTACGAAAAGATATTTCCAGCCAAATTTGGAGGAAATCGTATATTTCGTTTAGGCGTGAGGTGCAGATAAAGATAAAAGTTAATTAAATAAATATTTATAACAATTAGGAAAATGCACGTTTTTTCGAGAATGATTGTTTAGTCGATTATACGTTACGAAAGGATATTTCCAGCCAAATTTGGAGGAAATCGTATATTTCGTTTAGGCGTGAGGTGCAGATAAAGATAAAAGTTAATTAAATAAATATTTATAACAATTAGGAAAATGCACGTTTTTTCGCGAATGATCGATCAGTCGATTGTACGTTACGAAAAGATATTTCCAGCCAAATATGGAAGAAATCGTACCATGCGTTTAGACGTGAGGCGCAACAAAGTGTCAAAATTAATTTTTTAATTGTTTATAACAATTAGGAAAATGCACGTTTTTTCGAGAATGATCGTTTAGTCGATTATACGTTACGAAAGGATATTTCCAGTCAAATTTGGAGGAAATCGTATATTTCGTTTAGGCGTGAGGTGCAGATAAAGATAAAAGTTAATTAAATAAATATTTATAACAATTAGGAAAATGTACGTTTTTTCGCGAATGATCGATCAATCGATTATACGTTACGAAAAGATATTTCCAGCCAAATTTGGAGGAAATCGTATATTTCGTTTAGGCGTGAGGTGCAGATAAAGATAAAAGTTAATTAAATAAATATTTATAACAATTAGGAAAATGCACGTTTTTTCGCGAATGATCGATCAGTCGATTGTACGTTACGAAAAGATATTTCCAGCCAAATATGGAAGAAATCGTACCATGCGTTTAGACGTGAGGCGCAACAAAGTGTCAAAATTAATTTTTTAATTGTTTATAACAATTAGGAAAATGCACGTTTTTTCGAGAATGATCGTTTAGTCGATTATACGTTACGAAAGGATATTTCCAGTCAAATTTGGAGGAAATCGTATATTTCGTTTAGGCGTGAGGTGCAGATAAAGATAAAAGTTAATTAAATAAATATTTATAACAATTAGGAAAATGTACGTTTTTTCGCGAATGATCGATCAATCGATTATACGTTACGAAAAGATATTTCCAGCCAAATTTGGAGGAAATCGTATATTTCGTTTAGGCGTGAGGTGCAGATAAAGATAAAAGTTAATTAAATAAATATTTATAACAATTAGGAAAATGCACGTTTTTTCGCGAATGATCGATCAGTCGATTGTACGTTACGAAAAGATATTTCCAGCCAAATATGGAAGAAATCGTACCATGCGTTTAGACGTGAGGCGCAACAAAGTGTCAAAATTAATTTTTTAATTGTTTATAACAATTAGGAAAATGCACGTTTTTTCGAGAATGATCGTTTAGTCGATTATACGTTACGAAAGGATATTTCCAGTCAAATTTGGAGGAAATCGTATATTTCGTTTAGGCGTGAGGTGCAGATAAAGATAAAAGTTAATTAAATAAATATTTATAACAATTAGGAAAATGTACGTTTTTTCGCGAATGATCGATCAATCGATTATACGTTACGAAAAGATATTTCCAGCCAAATTTGGAGGAAATCGTATATTTCGTTTAGGCGTGAGGTGCAGATAAAGATAAAAGTTAATTAAATAAATATTTATAACAATTAGGAAAATGCACGTTTTTTCGCGAATGATCGAACAGTCGATTATACGTTACGAAAAGATATTTCCAGCCAAATTTGGAGGAAATCATATTTTGCGTTTAGGCATGAGGCGCAGATAAAGATAAAAGTTAATTAAATAAATATTTATAACAATTAGGAAAATGCACGTTTTTTCGCGAATGATTGTTTAGTCGATTATACGTTACGAAAGGATATTTCCAGCCAAATTTGGAGGAAATCGTATATTTCGTTTAGGCGTGAGGTGCAGATAAAGATAAAAGTTAATTAAATAAATATTTATAACAATTAGGAAAATGCACGTTTTTTCGAGAATGATCGTTTAGTCGATTATACGTTACGAAAGGATATTTCCAGCCAAATTTGGAGGAAATCGTATATTTCGTTTAGGCGTGAGGTGCAGATAAAGATAAAAGTTAATTAAATAAATATTTATAACAATTAGGAAAATGCACGTTTTTTCGCGAATGATCGATCAGTCGATTGTACGTTACGAAAAGATATTTCCAGCCAAATATGGAAGAAATCGTACCATGCGTTTAGACGTGAGGCGCAACAAAGTGTCAAAATTAATTTTTTAATTGTTTATAACAATTAGGAAAATGCACGTTTTTTCGAGAATGATCGTTTAGTCGATTATACGTTACGAAAGGATATTTCCAGTCAAATTTGGAGGAAATCGTATATTTCGTTTAGGCGTGAGGTGCAGATAAAGATAAAAGTTAATTAAATAAATATTTATAACAATTAGGAAAATGTACGTTTTTTCGCGAATGATCGATCAATCGATTATACGTTACGAAAAGATATTTCCAGCCAAATTTGGAGGAAATCGTATATTTTGTTTAGGCGTGAGGTGCAGATAAAGATAAAAGTTAATTAAATAAATATTTATAACAATTAGGAAAATGCACGTTTTTTCGCGAATGATCGAACAGTCGATTATACGTTACGAAAAGATATTTCCAGCCAAATTTGGAGGAAATCATATTTTGCGTTTAGGCATGAGGCGCAGATAAAGATAAAAGTTAATTAAATAAATATTTATAACAATTAGGAAAATGCACGTTTTTTCGCGAATGATTGTTTAGTCGATTATACGTTACGAAAGGATATTTCCAGCCAAATTTGGAGGAAATCGTATATTGCGTTCAGGCGTGAGGTGCAGATAAAGATAAAAGTTAATTAAATAAACATTTATAACAATTAGGAAAATGCACGTCCTTTCGCGAATGATCGATCAGTCGATTATACGTTACGAAAGGATATTTCCAGCCAAATTTGGAGGAAATCGTATATTGCGTTCAGGCGTGAGGTGCAGATAAAGATAAAAGTTAATTAAATAAATATTTATAATAATTAGGAAAATACACGTTTTTTCGCGAATGATCGTTTAGTCGATTATACGTTACGAAAGGATATTTCCAGCCAAATTTGGAGGAAATCGTATATTTCGTTTAGGCGTGAGGTGCAGATAAAGATAAAAGTTAATTAAATAAATATTTATAACAATTAGGAAAATGCACGTTTTTTCGCGAATGATCGATCAGTCGATTATACGTTACGAAAAGATATTTCCAGCCAAATTTGAAGGAAATCATATTTTGCGTTTAGGCATGAGGCGCAGATAAAGATAAAAGTTAATTAAATAAATATTTATAACAATTAGGAAAATGCACGTTTTTTCGCGAATGATTGTTTAGTCGATTATACGTTACGAAAGGATATTTCCAGCCAAATTTGGAGGAAATCGTATATTTCGTTTAGGCGTGAGGTGCAGATAAAGATAAAAGTTAATTAAATAAATATTTATAACAATTAGGAAAATGCACGTTTTTTCGCGAATGATTGTTTAGTCGATTATACGTTACGAAAGGATATTTCCAGCCAAATTTGGAGGAAATCGTATATTTCGTTTAGGCGTGAGGTGCAGATAAAGATAAAAGTTAATTAAACAAATATTTATAACAATTAGGAAAATGCACGTTTTTTCGCGAATGATTGTTTAGTCGATTATACGTTACGAAAGGATATTTCCTGCAAAATTTGGAGGAAATCGTATATTGCGTTCAGGCGTGAGGTGCAGATAAAGATAAAAGTTAATTAAATAAATATTTATAACAATTAGGAAAATGCATGTCCTTTTGCGAATGATCGATCAGTCGATTGTACGTTACGAAAAGATATTTCCAGCCAAATTTGGAGGAAATCGTATATTTCGTTTAGGCGTGAGGTGCAGATAAAGATAAAAGTTAATTAAATAAATATTTATAACAATTAGGAAAATGCACGTTTTTTCGCGAATGATCGATCAGTCGATTATACGTTACGAAAAGATATTTCCAGCCAAATTTGAAGGAAATCATATTTTGCGTTTAGGCATGAGGCGCAGATAAAGATAAAAGTTAATTAAATAAATATTTATAACAATTAGGAAAATGCACGTTTTTTCGCGAATGATTGTTTAGTCGATTATACGTTACGAAAGGATATTTCCAGCCAAATTTGGAGGAAATCGTATATTTCGTTTAGGCGTGAGGTGCAGATAAAGATAAAAGTTAATTAAACAAATATTTATAACAATTAGGAAAATGCACGTTTTTTCGCGAATGATTGTTTAGTCGATTATACGTTACGAAAGGATATTTCCTGCAAAATTTGGAGGAAATCGTATATTGCGTTCAGGCGTGAGGTGCAGATAAAGATAAAAGTTAATTAAATAAATATTTATAACAATTAGGAAAATGCATGTCCTTTTGCGAATGATCGATCAGTCGATTGTACGTTACGGAAAGATATTTCCAGCCAAATTTGGAGGAAATCGTATATTTCGTTTAGGCGTGAGGTGCAGATAAAGATAAAAGTTAATTAAATAAATATTTATAACAATTAGGAAAATGCACGTTTTTTCGCGAATGATCGAACAGTCGATTGTACGTTACGGAAAGATATTTCCAGCCAAATATGGAGGAAATCGTACCATGCGTTTAGACGTGAGGCGCAACAAAGTGTCAAAATTAATTTTTTAATTGTTTATAACAATTAGGAAAATGCACGTTTTTTCGCGAATGATCGTTTAGTCGATTATACGTTACGAAAGGATATTTCCAGCCAAGTTTGGAGGAAATCGTATATTTCGTTTAGGCGTGAGGTGCAGATAAAGATAAAAGTTAATTAAATAAATATTTATAACAATTAGGAAAATGCACGTTTTTTCGCGAATGATCGAACAGTCGATTGTACGTTACGAAAAGATATTTCCAGCCAAATATGGAAGAAATCGTATCATGCGTTTAGACGTGAGGCGCAACAAAGTGTCAAAATTAATTTTTTAATTGTTTATAACAATTAGGAAAATGCACGTTTTTTTGCGAATGATCGATCAGTCGATTGTGCGTTACGAAAAGATATTTCCAGCCAAATATGGAAGAAATCGTACCATACGTTTAGACGTGAGGCGCAACAAAGGATCAAAATTAATTTTTTAATTATTTATAACAATTAGGAAAATGCACGTCCGCTCGCGAATTATCGATCAGTCGATTGTACGTTACGGAAAGATATTTCCAGCCAAATATGGAGGAAATCGTACCATGCGTTTAGACGTGAGGCGCAACAAAGTGTCAAAATTAATTTTTTAATTGTTTATAACAATTAGGAAAATGCACGTTTTTTCGCGAATGATCGTTTAGTCGATTATACGTTACGAAAGGATATTTCCAGCCAAGTTTGGAGGAAATCGTATATTTCGTTTAGGCGTGAGGTGCAGATAAAGATAAAAGTTAATTAAATAAATATTTATAACAATTAGGAAAATGCACGTTTTTTCGCGAATGATTGTTTAGTCGATTATACGTTACGAAAGGATATTTCCAGCCAAATTTGGAGGAAATCGTATATTGCGTTCAGGCGTGAGGTGCAGATAAAGATAAAAGTTAATTAAATAAATATTTATAACAATTAGGAAAATGCACGTTTTTTTGCAAATGATTGTTTAGTCGATTATACGTTACGAAAAGATATTTCCAGCCAAATTTGGAGGAAATCGTATATTGCGTTTAGGCGTGAGGCGCAGAAAACGATAAAAATTAGTTTAAAAAATTCATATCAATTGGTAAATTACAAGTCTTGTCGCAAATGATCGATTATGTATTATAATGACTAAACTCTATGCAAATTTTTCAAAGTTTGTTAAAAATCTCATAACCAGGGATTTCTTAACGTTTGATTTAATGGTGCCCCCTGAAAACGCCTATATGACGTTCGACCCTAGCCGCTCGACGTTTGGCTGCTGCTTTTGGCTGCTGTCTTCAGCTACATCGTCACACCTTGTACATACTCTCCAAAATGTTTTTATCCTTGAACTCACGCGACTCCTGCCCTTGCACAAACGCAAAGTGGATTGTGTCGTACGATGGGGAAGCGCACGGCGAGAGTGGCACGAATGTTGTACTCGTGGATGGACGGAAACGCGTTCTCCTCACATGGAAACTCGCGTCGAAATAATGCCACGTACTTGTATCGCGTAAATCGACATAATTGGATACCAGACGGAATTTAACGTCTCACGCAAAATGTTTTTCCGACCATGCAAGAGAAACGAATCGTGTAACTTTTCGTGCGCGAAAACGTGTCCCTAATAAGCATGACTCATTATCACATCCCATTCATTGTAGTCAAGTGATTATTGCTATAAAAGGTATTTATGTTAATTTTGTCTTATCTTATTTATTCGCAAACACGTTTGCGTATCACAAAATAGATGCATATCTTTCATTGACATCTCATTGATAAGCGGAATTTTTTCCTAAACTGCAGTTTGTTCCGCAGTTTACAGTCAGTCTCATGAGAGTGTATGCATCTGCAAAAAGGTTTATTTAAAATAATAAGAAATAAAAAGAATTAAAAATCCATAAAAATCTATTAAAAAATTGGTCTTTAAATTGTTTTGATTTTTAAAATATTTAATTGTAGTCTCTTTATTTTATACACTTTATTTTGTTTAATACATAGAAACATATTTTGTTTGCTGATAACTATGATAATCTGAACATATTTTCGAACGATAGTTTTCCACCGTAGCTGAGAAAAATGGTTTCCAAATTTGCCGGATTTAGTAGCATAACTTTGCTCTAGGTTACACACGTACGTTTTTCCTAAAGTTTCCTCTTCATAAATCCAGAAATTTTCGCATCAGGAGATGTAATGCCATTTTCAAGTTTTCAGACGGTAAAACTAGTTGAAAAGGCGCCCAGTCTATAACGAACAACAATAAAGACTTGGGCAACATATTAGGCAATGACGAAGTAGGCCATTGAATATTTTAAAACGGTATTAAAAAAAATTTTTTTTTTAATTCTCATAAATCTTGTTACAGATATATGTATGTACGTTCTCGCGGGACAGATTGTACAATAGTTGCAAGCATTTTTCCCGAAGAAAGTAATTTCACGTAAAAAAAGAAATCACGAGACGATACTCTTCTGCGCTCCCTGAATTCCAAGACGAGGATTTACCGTTCGTTGTAGTATTATTACACTGCAGAAAATCCGAGGTAGTGGCAGGAACGGGGAGATTATTGGACAAAGTTATCGGCGCTGAAAATATACACGTGACAGAAACGTTGTGCCGGAGGTTTTAAAATACCTCGAGCGTGCAACGCGAGAGAGAGAGACATACGCGCAGCGAGACCGGCCGCGGCCGGTGCAACGCCGGTGTGGACCGTTTCCCCTTCTCCGTCCGCTAGCCGGATGCGATATTAACGACGATGCTTTTCGAACTAATGCGATTCCTGGTGTCTACTAGGATTTTCAGTGCTGTCAATTACCGCTTAAAGTGACGGT
This sequence comes from Monomorium pharaonis, assembly GCF_013373865.1. Lineage (NCBI taxonomy): Eukaryota > Metazoa > Arthropoda > Insecta > Hymenoptera > Formicidae > Monomorium > Monomorium pharaonis. Next base: position 21,339,190 of record NC_050475.1, on the reverse strand, counting down.
CGTCTGTACCTGGTCTGTGTAGGTGCCACGTGGGGGCACTGAACTTCCGCGACCCGATGCGAAGCGCGATACCCGCACTTCGTGCTCGATAGGGAAGGTAAGCGGCGTTCTCTCTTTCTCTCCCCTCCCCCTTCTCTCTCTCTCCCTCTCTCTCTCTCTCTCTCTGTCCCAGTTGGAAAAATTGACCATCGCGTTTTTTTTTTTGCTCGTGCGAGAATCGGACGTAATTGTCTGTTGTAAGGAAGTCGCCATTGTCGTAGTTGGCGAACCGGGCGTTGAACCGAGAATGTTAACCTTTAACGCATGCTCGTTCTGCAGTCTCTATTATCCGCCTTTACGGGATATAATTACGCGCGAGTTAGCATTAGGAATTCACGAGCGCGTCGTCTGCTCGCGTCGCGTCGCGTTTTCCCTTCCGCGCGAGAGGCGACGACGACGACGGCGACGGAGATGACGATGACGCGGTTTTGTTGGACCACTGAACTAGTTTCATGGAGAGGCGTGAAGGAGGAAGGGTGTAAATTGCTTCCTCTCACATTGCGCGGTTCCGTAAATACTGCTGTCAGTTTGGCACGAAGCGCCAACGACGTCGCTGGATGCTGCATTCGTTGTATCGACATTATTCATGAGGTAGATCTGGAAACGCTCCGTGAGGTTGCTACGTTCGTGGAGTGTGACCGGATTTCGAGGAGGGATTTCGTTTTCGTACTATGGGAATTCTTCGATTGTCACTTGGTATACATTTAAAGATAGAGGGGAAATAAGATGCTGTTCTCTTATTGCCTCCCTTTTTATCTTGTATATACAGAATAATCCGTTAAGTACTTTAAAAAATTTTATGTAATTCTTTACATTAATTTAAGAAATTTTTTTAACAACTCGGGTTATTTTCGAACATACACCAGATTTTACCAAAATAACCCGAGTAGTTTTGAAATTTTTGGAAAGAACATTTTTTCTTTAACTTTGACATTTTTTGAAATTAAGTTATTTCGAATGTAAAGAGTTTTTCGTTTTGAATTAGATAAATCAACTTTAAAATCTTTTAGAATAGTTAACGATTTTTATTAACAGTAATTTATTAACGTAACGGTAAATTCAATAAACGTATACAATTATGTATAAAGAAGCAGCATATAAAATTTCAATTTATTTTGAGTTCTATTTTTTATTATATTTAAAGATCTCTATTTTTATAAGTTTTAATTTAGTTTGAAAGATTTTTAATAGGTATTTAAAAAAAAACATTTTTTTCTTAAATTAAGTTACAATTTTAATTTGCGATTTTTTGCTGAAAAAGGAATAGAAGCTCAACAATTACATGTTACATTGCCACGTAAATAATCCTTTGTTTAATCAATAAATCAGAATTTAATTTGCCATGGCACTGTATGATGTTGCCGCTAGTTTAATGCAGGTTTCTGAAAGAGCATCCGCCGCTGCGCGGCGCCGGGCGGTTGCTGTTTCCGCTTATATTCAAATGAAGCACTCGCTGGCATGATGCGGTACTTAGGTATTAGCGACTCCAGCCCGTCCGCGGTTGTAGTTCTAATTGGTAGCGGTCGGAGAGAAGCGTGTGTCGAGTGGAGAATTATTTAGTTTAAGAAGAATCGCAATATCTCACGGTAGCGTTTGAACCAGCGAGATATCGCGTTTGTGTCCTAACATAAAATAAGCGTCGCGTGAGATGTAATGAGGTAATGAGAGGATTTTAATTAATTGGGACAGATTAAGCTGGTTAGCAAGCAAAGCAAATAAAAATACACGAATAATTATGCATTTGACCATAACTTATTACCGAATAAGTAAATATTTTTGTGCTTAATGTAATAATCTCATATTTAATAATAATAATAATTTCTACGAATTTTATCAGCATTATTATTATCATAAAGGATCTAGCATAAAGAACAAAAAAAATATCTTAATATGATAAAAAATCACATTTAATGAATCTTTTAAATTATAGTGCGCACGTTTGTTTTTATATTATTAAATTTTGTGATATTAAAAGTTTTTTTGCACTGACGCACAAATGTAATTTAACGTTATCTTGCTATATTTGAGATTGATGTTAATTTACATGACTTGTAAGCGTCGTGCAATTCTACGTTCTGCAATATCTGCTCGTCATTGACAAACTAATTGCTTTTACACCCTCCAGCGGATACAATTAACGCAGCGTGCGAGGTTCACCCTAATGGAGATAGGTTCGATCGTGGTGGTTGCTTACCATAGTGCTGGACACCATCTACATCGATCAAAAACAGATAAACGATTGTTTCCCACACTCTTTGCTATAATTCGCGACCATTGTTACAACTTGAAAAACTATTTAAAATTTGTATCTATTATTAATTAATTTTGTTTTTGTTAATTAACACATATTATTTATTTCAATGTGAAAAAGACAAGAAGTATATACCTAACTGGTCTCTCATTTTCATCAACGCGCGCGGAGATAATCTTCGAGAAAAAGAAAGTTGCGTCGCCGCAAGAAATCCTACTCGTATATCTTCCCGCAACTAGCTGGAAATCGGAAAATAGCCAGGATACCGAAGTTTAGTACCGATTAAGGATTAAAGAAGCTCTGAAATATCAAGCTAGTGAACAAAGTTTTAAGAACCTCTTTCACACAAAGATCACGAGGGACATTCTCGTTGAAGCGTATCGGAAGTGCGTCAGCGGACGAATTTATCAAACAGGACTTACGCGAAATTCCGCCTGTCGTTTCGGCGTTTTGCGAAATTATAGTATAACGAGGACACAGTTCGAAAGACGAATCTGAGCGTCAAAATCCGCGGCCCTGTAGCCCTGACCGAACGCCCACTTTTGCTTACCTTTCTCGATGTCGTCCTCCAAGCCGTGCATTATGCACACGCCTCGAGAAAAGGTATGGATTGTCTTTATCCTCGAACGAAAACAGATCGCTAAACTGGGAAGGGAGAAAAATCGCGGTGTCAGATTCTCCTCTCGGAAGAAAAGTAGAGTCATTGAAATCTTGGCAGCGCGCATTGAGACGGTGTCTCAATAAATCTTAATGACTTTGAAATACCTCGTTGAAAAATAACGATGATACAGAGGAAATCAACCCATGATGTCTCATAAGTAATAATATCACGTCATTCATTGCCTTGTGAGAAACTGAGATCAAAGTATGATCAAAGGCAGTCCTGCCCTCGATAAAAAAAATGTATCCAAATTATCACAGGTACGCTGGTAATCTTCTTTATTGCAATGGAACGAAATTGAAATATTAGGATAAAATAAATAAGAGTTCTGGAGCAAATTGCAAACATGTAACAAGACCTAATATTATCAGTACTAGGGACGAGATTCAATCGAAGAGATCGCACAGATGATGCGCATGTTCGAAATTTTGTTTATTTTGTGCGAGCGTAGACATTTTTCAGTGCTTACATAAACGAACAAGTGCAGCGTTAAGGCACAGCGCAGCCAGCTATTTGATATGCGCTTGTCGCGACAAATTGCATTCGTTATATTCACTAGCATCACAGCGAGCGGATGTGTCTTACTGTTTTTTCTCGTAGGCACACGCGCGCCTGGCATAAGTTTAGAAATTTGCACGTAATTTCTGGTTACACCCGAGTCGACGTACGAAAAGCAGAACGCGGCGGGCGAGATGAAAAGGGGAAAAATCACGCGCGGCTAGGAATCCTCGGGGATATACGGCCGAGAAGACCTCCTGATGAAAACTTAACAATATGCGGCGCGCGTGAGTCTGATTAAACTTGCAACGGTCATATACTATCTCGCATTGAAATGAATTAGCGGAACGTGTAACTCTTGTCGGGCGCCGCAGGAATATAAAAGGCTACTCTAAAATATATATTCTTCACTTTATCTGTCTCGTATAAAATTATCTGTTCTACTTTAATTTGTTTTAAGGCAAAATTTTATTTTTAAACCCTACAAATTTATAAAGCTGTTATTAAAATAATAGAATTTAAATTTAGAATTCAATTTTAAACAAATGTAAATTTAGATAAAACTATTCGCTTAATTTCTTATTTATTTTAAAAAAATTTACTATTAAATTCTACAGCTTTGCAAAACTGTTATTATAAAGTTGCTCTCTACGTACACACGCACCTAAATTGCAATGTGATTCCTTTATGTAGAGATTTTAACCTCTTGCAAAGTAATAGCTACATTATCAGAATTTAACTGCGATCGCTGAGGGTTAAGAGGAGCATTTATTAGTTACTGCAATTTGCATTAACTAAATTCCGGTTTAGACGAGGAAAGATTAGGAGAGTTAATTATATCAACTATTTCCAGCGGCGTATCAAGTTATCCTAATATTTGACCACTCGAAGGGCCCATTTCTCGTAGTACACATAGTCAGAACTTTTAATGCCCGAGGTAACGAAGTTGAAATTACGATTTAATAATAGCGCGAATGGCTATCGTGCAAATTCATACTTTAATAAGAAGGATCATTGAGCGCCTCAGACTCGGGAGTTAATCAGCTTAATCTATATTCTTGGAAAAGGAGAAATTCAAAGCTCTCTTTCTTTCCTCGAACGGATCCTTATCTCGTGTTATTATTCTGTTTTAGTGTTCCATGTAATAGAGAAGACAGCCAGATTCCCAATGGTGATATAATTTAATACCTTGCGGAAACTCACTCCCACAAAATTTATTTTCAATGGTAGTATATCTTCTTTATTCTTAAAATATACAGAAATAGCATTTCTCTTTTGCTTTATAATATTTATTTTTTATTTTGATAAAAAAATTTCCATTAAAAATAAAAAATTTTGATACCAAAAAATTTGTGATATCAATTAATATTTTATCTTTTTTTTAAATACTTTCTTCGGCGTGATATAATTTGAAACTTATTATAGTTTTATTAGTTTTAAAATCGATTCTTCAAGCGTGTAATTTTTTTCTGAAGTCATATGTGAAATTAATCCGGTTCTCGCTTTTGGTAACCCAAACATTTTTGGAAGAGTGCCTGATCGACATGAAATATCCCTGTTGCAACGAGGGCAAGTAATTTCGGGCGGATCAAATACAAGCCGGTTGCTGCACCTATTCGCTACCTTGGATTAACTGCGTGGTTTCTGCGCAATGCGATACCTAATCTAATCCGCCCGCGCGAGCTCGAAAACCAACGTCGTCATTAATTACGGCCGCTAGCATCGCAATAATATGGATTTACGCAGAGCGGACTATGCATTGCGCGATATTTAGTATCTCGGTGTATTTATACGATTATTTTGAATTTAGTTCTTGCGTTATGATTCTTTTTTATTTTTGTGTCAGCGGCAATTGGATTTTTAATTTTTTTATATAAATAATGACACTGCCATGTATTTTCTAAAACTTAGAATGATTAAATACTTCTGAGAATTTTTTACTTGTTCCTTTAGGACTTTTTTCGTTTCTCTGCAATAAATAATTTTTAATTTTTAATTAATGCCACTAATAATTTTTGATTAATTTTATAGATTATTCGTGACGATATTCTCCGTGGCAATATTTTCTGTAACTTTAAATAATTGAATACTTTTATTTACCTTTTATTTATCTTAGTCCCAGATGGAAGAGGAAGATTGCTTTGACATCGATTATACATCATGATGAAGCAAAGTGCAATATAATATCGCATGAATTGATGTAAATCGCGACGCCATGAAAGACGCGAACGGAATACGACTGCAGGAGTTTGAATTAAAAGTGATATAAAGTGACACATGCTTGAAGCGACTATTTCCGGGTTTACTGTCGCTGCGAGAGTGATCGAGAGATCGAAGACGGTTAAAAACGCGAGAAAAGCTGCAGGAAAAAAGTTGATTACTTTGACGAGAAAGACTTCCTGATGAAAGTTTACAACTCGTTGGTTCTCGATTTTTAAATAATTTAAAGTGTTTTTTCGAAGAACTGTTGAAAAGAGAGAAGTAAGCTAACCGAAGATTAGAACTTTATTTTGGTGACCTGACGTTTCACGAGAACTGATAAAAATATTTTAGTGAATCTATAAGTTAAATTTAAATATAATAATAATAACGTAAATTAAAATATAATAATAATAATAATAATAAGATTGCGTTACAAAGTATAATGCAGTATGTTTTTATAACATAATTTTTTTTCGATGAGGTGAATAAATGTGACCATTATATTATTTCATCAGTTCAGTACTAAATTACTCGCAAAAATGTTAAACTTTTTTGTAAAGTATATACACACGATAGAATATAGAAATAAGCTCAATCGTAAATTTATTTAATATTACGTACTTGTTGACTTGTCACATCAAGAGCGTGGTTCATATCACTATAATAATATAGGCGCAATATCCATAATAGATTGAATACGTAATTAATTACTCGGTAGCATTGATCATCGATTAAATCCATAATTAATTACTCAGCAGTATTGATCGCCGTTTAAATTGTTACCCTATCTGCTTCATAGCGGTTTATAGTTATTGACCTAATTTCGCCGGCTCTTCTTACCTTTATTCTTCATTCCTTTCTCACTTCACCTGATCTGTATGTTCAACATTTAAAAACTATACAAAATAAGTCTTCGATCTGACGTTTTCTTTTGTCGAATTGTGTTATTTACAAGTGTACTTGTGTAATAAATATTGTGATATTCTTTTGATTTTACGTGCCCATCTCTCTGCTAATTCCATCTGAAAGGAGGCATCGTCGCGTAATTACGCGTCAGTAGTAGCAGTTTCAGATGCAAGAGCAAACGAACCGCTTTCTTAGCAGCTCATTATCTAAGGGATAATCGAATACAGGTATACGCGTGTATTTTGCCGCAGCGAAATTGCATAATCTGCTCCCTCGTGCCCCTCTCTCCTCATTAACGATCCAAGCAGGCAAGGCTCTTCTGACAGCTTTTATATTCAAATGGCTTTGAATAATTGGTACACGCTTTAAACAACCATCGGCAGAACACTTATTAGTTAATGAGCTCGTCGGGATACCGCGATTGCCACAGAGCTATGCGGACAAACGCGTGCCATGATAAACGACGACAATAAAAGGGCCTTTGTTTTGGCAGCGAAGAGATTCTTGACGGTGACATTTCAAACTAATGGATAAAGATATCTACGCGAAGATATTGCTTTTAATGCAAATCGCGAATGGCCTCTGTGTGTGACGATGCTACTTTTATGATTTTTCGGTGAAGGAACACCGAACACAAATAAGCGTTGGACATTCACAAATTTTACTATGAATTTCAAATATTCGTCCTTCTATTATCTCGGTTTTTCCTACCTGTTCACAAGTGTCCGATGACTCCCATTGCTAAAAGGTGAATCTCTCCTGTAATAACTTTGATGATGAAAAATTCAGCACGATCGAGCGAGAACTCTTGGGTAGCTTTGAGTGGGCAGAGTTGCCCGGGGATCCTTCCCCAGATCTCGTCCTCTCGCTCCTGAGTTGCTAACACGATAAAGCTTTCCAAAAATGAAATCTCGTAAATTACACGAGGCAGCGAGCCGTAATGACGAACTGGGACATCCGCTCGCGAAACTTTCCTCCGAACCGACGTCGAAAAGAAAATCAATTACGCCCGCCAAAATTCTACGCCGAGAGATTCGTGTATACGCATCCAGTGACTGCTCCCGGAATAATTCGATGAAGAGTTTCGGGCTGGTTTAGCTCGAGCTTGGATGCGATTAGGCCATCAGCTAACGTGTTAACCCGATTTGCTGGTAGGAGGTAGAAGTAGGAGCGGGGCGCGGGGAGGATCCCGTTACTTGATGGATTAACCGCCGCTTATTTCCGGTCCGTAGCGCCCCGCTATATCGGGATTAAAAGTCGTGCCATCGACGTCGAAGGTCTCATGATGATGCGCCCGCTCCAACGAACCGTATCAACACGCGAGCGTGTTGTAGCCACAGCAACGAGCTCAATTTACGTACGTTACGATTGAAATTCTTCGTCGACGAAAAGAAATAAACATAAGGTCTAAAATAGCGAATTGCCGAATTCGTTTGTGTTGCAATGCACATTCGAACTCGTAACTCGACATTCTGCAAATGCATTATCTCTTATGTTGTTTCTAACTTTAAATCAATCGTTTAGTATATTTTAATAAGTCACTCTCGATATTCTTGGACTCTAATTTTAAACGAGGAAATGAAATCGATGAAACTGCAAGATATCCTATTACTGTCCACTCCTTCGCGCGCGCGTTGGCAGTCACATCATAAATTAGTCAGCGGAAATTGAATATTAATTTCGATCGCGGGGAAAGACGCGGGGATTGGGATGGAAATCCCGCGGAACGAATTACGTCGAAGATTTAACGAATAACGCGATTCACGGCTGCCGGGCGATCGGCATGGCCAATGGCCGCGCGGATCGGCGCGGCGCACCCATACCTCGCCCATCGTAATACCTACTACTCCTGCGAGGAATCTGCCTACCCATCACGCACGCTTTTAAACCGATCGACGTCATAATTCGGGTTATCGACCTCACCCTAGGCTATCATCCCGGCTATTTCCATCTCAGAGGGAATATTGCATACGCGCGGGTGAAATCCTTTTTGTATTCGGCGTGATTAAACGCGAGGAGTCACGCGAATCGAGGAAATATCGCAGGAATTTGACTCTCGAGGAACGGAACACGATTGTGAATAACGTGCTAAGATAGGCCGATCTGAAATTTAGGGAATCTGAAGCCTTTCATTAAAATATAGTTTTAGAGGAATCGCTAGGTAAGAAACATTTTGTATTTGTAACCGTTAAATGTTAAATCTGATTAATTTGATAATGCGGCCCGTGTCGCGAATGCCCGCGTCTCGCGATCGATCCTGGCTACGCGTCACGTGCAGCCTCCGGCCCGCTCGCTCTCGTGTACCGCAGCTCGATATTGCTGTTGGATACGTGGCCCCCCGTATATCTGGGTCAGCGACGACGGCTGATACGATACGCCACGCCGCCGCGTGCGTCATGCGCATAAATCTACGCACACAATTGCGATGCATACGGCCGCGTGGGTGATACGTGCAGACGACTTGGCGAGATCGCGACGTATACATGGTAGGTGCGTGCGAATCTCACTCGCGCACACCTGGCCGCTCGAGCGGCCTGCAGGCGCGAGAGAGCGTCACCTCCTTCCCCCTGGCATCACGGCAAGCAATGAAATCTCGATTAATCCGTTACCGTCAGGGCTCTCGTCCCGATGGTTCCAGTCCGTCCAATGATGTCGGCCTACCGCAGCCTCGATTTGACGTTCGTTTTGTGCCGGATTAGTGCCGTAAAGCGCTACTGCAGCATCCGCGCGTTATTACACATACTCGAATATCGAGCCGACGTGCGCGATTGAATTCCGCTTTTCCGTAGCAATTCAATTGCATCGAATATCGCGTGCTAATGGAAGATTTATCCTCTTTTTCGGCACACATATATATTGGAACTTTCATATACAGAAGCGCACGCGGCCCCTCGCGCTAATACACGTTGCCGAAGAAGAATCGTTCGCTTTCACCTTCCATCGAAAAAGCGGCACTCAGCGGATTCGACATTCAACAGTAAAATCGTCCTGTCTCGTCATATCGAAAGTTAGAAATCGTTTTTCCGTCATTCGCGAGAATGTTTCTGTAACTTTCGCCCGTAAAACCGACGAGACTAAAAGTACTCCGCTCCCCCGCGGTTCTATAGGAATAAATCGCTGTGTCGATATTTGAGACAGTTTACCACCTGCTGCGAATGTTCTACGGTGAAAAGCAAGAATGTAGCCGATGTTTAACGTTAATTCGTTCGATATCAATTCCCTATCGTTAAAACGGAAACAAAACTCAATTCAGAATTAATCGCGTGTGTTTTAAAATTTTCATACAACTTAATTCCATTTTATAAAGTGAATAGTGGAGAACGGAATAATATAATGTTCGATTTTCGCAATTTTCTCTCCAACAAGATATGTACATGTTTGCGCTTATAACGGCGATTATAATGGAAATGTTATGCACGTGTCCAGGAAAAGTATCGACTCGCGCGATACCGCACGGTGTTTATTAATTCATAACGCTAAAGAAAGTTGCCGCGAACTTTCAATCGGGTCGGCTTGAGTGGCTCGGTAATTTGCTAAATCGCGAGTAAACGAAATACTACGCGATATCGATTGTGCCTTAATATAAAGCCGCTTCCGCGTTGTTGCCGAGAGATGCAAAGCATTTCCGAGCGACCGAGGTAACTTTCGCGGCCCGGCTTGTTTGCCCATTCGCGGAATGAAGGTTCGGACGGACCTCGAGACCGTTTAAATCCCGATGATCGATCGCTCGCGAGCACGGCCGGATTATCCTAAGCCGGGATTTCATCGCGGCCACGTTATCACCGTGAATATAGAGACAAGAGTGACTCCCAAGGTAGCGATATCCCGCGCGCGTCCCCCGAAGTTCATAAGCCACTTAAGCCGCTAATTTGCGAAACGTCTGATCGCGGCGGAGATACATATAAATTTCATAGATGCAGCCGGTGAAGAGTTTAAGCGGGGGTTGCTTATGGAATATTTCAGAAGAGGCGCTCGAAAGCTCCTTGGGATTTAGGAGTGCGTTTATCTCGCGATTGGTTTGATTAAAAACACAAAGTATTTTTTATATAATATAATTTAATATAATAATATTTATTAATTATACAAAATTATTAAAATGTTAATAGAATTACATATTAATATTTAATCATAAATAATTAAAATCATCAATTAAAAATTGTATTGACCTTTGTCTTTTCAACAAATTTTTTTAACAATTAAAAATTATAATACAAGGTACTCAATTTTGAATAAAATAAAGTTTTTCCGATATGTTATATGCCATAATTGTAACTAGTAAACCACGTTCATAAAATACCCTTCATTATAACTTTAACATGAAATTTCTCGAATTAACACGACCAAGCATTTTTAAAATTATTATTATATTCAGCGTTAAAAATGTATGAACGCATAGTTCATTCTCTTGAGTTTGAAAAAAGTTTTTTATTGAATTGGGTTCCATTAGAGGTTAACGTCTCTATTTATAATTTCTCGTGCGTTTCTTTCATCAAATAAAAGTGAGAGCACTCGTACTCTATTTTATATTATTCAATCTTGAGAAAAGTAGAGAGAGAAAGAGAGAGAGAGAGAGAAAGAGAGAGAGAGAAAATATCGCGATTGTGTCTTTGAGTTTTAAAAGTTTCCGGTTGCTTCGCCAAGAGACGAGATGCACGAAGTGCACTTATCTCGACCGCGACCAGATGCAAATTCGGTTAAGCTGTAACGCATGCTTATAGAGCGAAAAGAAAGAAAAAGAAAGAGAGAGAGAGAGGAGCAATGTTCGTTGTACAAGACCGGCTAGCCGGGAGATAGACGGAGACGAAGGCACGCTGGATTATGCGAATTAATTCCGAAAGTGCAAACTCTTTCAGCTTCTTATCTCGGAGGCCGACTTAACGAAACTCTCCTGCTTTGGTTTTCCTTGCATACATAATGGACGCTGTGACCTTATTACTTCGGACGCGAATTCACTTTCGAAGCAGACGCCGGTCGAGAGTCTCCTTTGCTGTCGGCTGAAACAAGGCAGCCTGGTCGGAATGCTTTAACGCCCCGGAGGAGATCCTTGGCTGGGCGAGACGTTCTTGAACACGTTAACTAACACATTATGGTTCTCGGTATTGAGCCACAAATTACATATAATATTTTAACGTTACGCGTTGACAAAAGATTATGTGGTAAACCAAAATACGTGGTACAATCGAGAGAAAAGGATAAGTCTAAGGCTAAAATAGACGCAAATTATGAAAAAGCAAACTTTTTCGAATATAATTGCAAAAAAATTAATTATGGAAGGACGTATTGTAGAGATGGTAACAAGGATTGATATTATCTAATCAATTAAATTAAGGGTAAATTAAGATGGATGAATATGTGAAGATGTTTGTTATAAAAGTTAATTTTTGGCTGTTTTTTTTCAGCTGAAGTGTTAAATTCTATTCTATTCATTCTTCTAAATTTTTCCTTGAAAAACCCCTTGTTTTTGGAAAAAAGGACTTTAAAATTTAATCAAATCATCGTGTTTATTTTGGATGATTTTAATTACCATTATCAAACCGTCTATTTTTATGCAACCCCTTAACTTTGCGAAGGGGTTGCGTATCGAGGAGATGTCGCATTTTGATAACCGCACCTACGTTTGGCCTACGTATTTGTGGTATTCATTCGTTTTCACACATGGCCGCCGTCGCCGTCGCCATCGTCGCGACGAATATGCCATTTCTGATAGTCTTTCACAGGATATCGACGGACTTCTCGAGCAGATAACGTCAGGTCATGACGCGACCACCCTTTCTCACTTTAGTGGCAAACGCATAAAGCCACACGAAAGATTCGTTGTCGACAATAACGACCGATATGATACTCGATAATTTGGATATGTGTGTTTATTATTGCTATAATTGACAATATCGAAATTATTTTTAAGATTTCCCATTCTTCATTAATTATATACTTCTTATCTATAACAAAACTTTTCTTGAAATCCCTCGAAGAAATAATCTTTTACAGCTTTTTTCCCCAGCTTATTTTGAGAGTTTAACCATCAAAATTTTATACCCTTGTGACGTTAAACAGGGAGGCTAACTTTTTCACTAGATACCGAAGTTTAGCGAACCGAGCTTCTCCTGCTGATTTCCACGAGACGTATAAAGCATCGTGGAAAACTCATTATCCGGTATGAGATTGAATATCTGTCACGTTGAAGGTCGTGCGAGAGTGGAGTGTCGGGAGGGCTGTAAAAACGATGGGGACGGGGTAAAGGCACGAAAGGACGTAGCTATGGGATCTCACGACCTTGAGTTCACTAGACGTCTGAGCTATCAGGAGAAGCCGTCTCTCCGCTTCGATCGCTCCCCCGACGAAGAAGATGACTCTCGCGATGTAGCGAACATCATAATTTCCTGCAAATAGACATTTTGACGAGGTAATGTAGCGACGGCAAAGATTTCGATGAAATTGTCGTTCGAAAAGAAAGCACAGAGTATTTCCCCAGACACGTTTGCGATGCTCCTTATCCTTGGCGACAATCGTTAGTGAAAGATTGCGTTTTCGTCTGTTAGTGGAGAATTTTATCAATTATGTTGAAAGTTAAGTATTCAGAAAGCATTGTGTGACATTTTTGTAATGTTGCAAATATTCAACGAGTATCTTAAACACTCGAATTAAAAGCCTACATCAACACTTAAGCAAATATCTTTTAAATTTTTAATAAATAACAATTTTTGTTAGGGATTCATTTTAAAAAATCGTTGTTAAAAATCGTGAGGTAGAATATTTCAAATTTTTGAAACTGTCAACGCGAGATTAATCGCGCTTACCGAGACGTCGACACCGAGAGAGAAAAAAATATCCTTAAAAAAATATATATAAATCGCGTCTCTGATTGACGGTTACATAAAAGACCATTTGTCCTTGTTAGGCTGATCCGTTTGGAGATACATCATACTCCCCCTGGTGTTCCCATTGTAAATCTGATACCAGATTTACGTCTGCGTTTAAGTTTGCTTTCTGTTTGCGGACGCGTGACACGCACCCTCTCCCCCTCCGTCCTATTATAAACCGCGCGGTAAGAAAACGCGTGTACGAGGGGTAGATCGATCACGTTGCGAACGCATAAGATATAAACGCGAGACCGGTTAGATACGAAGTTATATTGATGACTTTTCGTCTCGGGTAGCACTCCCCGCTCGTGATCGTGTTTCTCGAGCGTATCGGGAAACTTTCCGAGTCTCGGCACTTTGAATTTTCGAGCGCACCCAGATCGACGAAACTAAGGTATTCGCGTACGAAAGGAGAAATCCGATTTCGGACGTGTGTTTGCGCGTACGTGTAGGGTTTAAATGAGCACTCACGTAAATATCCGTCCCGTACGACGCGGCTTGGTTACACCCGACGATCTTGCACGTTCAATGGCGGACTTAAGTAGGATCAGCGCCGAACAATCGCCGGGAATGACGGCTACGGTTTTACGTCGGTTTATGTACGCCATTTATTTGTCGCCCGTAAATGCCCAACACGAGTCATATAATACGATGTCGTTATTTAATAACGAAGTAACGATTCAATTTACGATTTTCGCGATACAAAATAAATAATCAAATAAATAATTTAAGTACTCCACTCGCGCGCGTTACGTTGCCTGACGGGGAAAAAATACGTTTCATTTAATTCCAATTTCACATTGTTGGCATGTAATAATCGAATAATAGAAATGAAATTGATCTTTTAAATTGGAATTGATAGTGAGACACGGGAGATATCGTGAATTTGCAGCACTCACAATGCAGGGCTTCAAACATATATTATAATCGCGGCAGATTAATCGTAAATGAAATATATATACACGATATTTTATATGTAGCACGCGCGTGCTGTTCTCGAGTCTCGAATCGAATCGCGGCGCTTCATACGGTACTCATAACACTTCAATCGATTAATATTAAATCCAGTGAACCCATCTGGGGATTTTCAATAATCCGTAATCCGATAAAATCAAAGCGGCTCGTAAAAAGTAGCGCTGTAAAAATCATATCGCGCATCGATTGCGCGTTGATGTATTTATGGCAGCGACTACGTATATCCGTGTGACGTATCGCGCACATCGTTTCTCACTTAAGACCGAACTGAATTACGATAAGACGTTGGCGATACGGCAGGATCATCTCGACAAAATACTGAAGCGATTACTCCGAGACGATTAACCGAGACTACCGCGCGCGGCCCAATTACGAGGTAATCAGCGACTTTTAATGTTCGCCAGAATACGCGTGCTAAGGAATCTTGAAATGTTCCTTCCCCACGTAACCGCTCGTATAACGAAAGAGAGAGAGAGAGAGAGAGAGAAATGAAGGAGAGAAAAGTTATTAATCCACCGAGAGAGCAAACTACTTTCCTCGCTCTTTTCGAGCACAGCGCGAGCGGAAAATCGAGTAGATGCGCGAACGCATTTGCGCATCGGCGAGCTGTGCATTAAAATTTATTATTCCCGAGAATACCGTAAACCACTGACCCGGAGGTAAGTCGAGTTACAGTAAGAGTATGTAAAACGAAAAGGCTAAGACGTCGAGTGGACGGATTTATTACGCGTAGTATTCTTTTGCGCGATATTAAAACGCTGAATTATCGCGGCAGCGGCGCGATCCCCGGGTGAGCTCGAGGAGTGGAGAGAAAAGCGCGATGCAATTTTCTGCGTGGCTTAAACGGACGTCCAATTAGCATCTTGTAAATATGATTTTATTTTGCACGATCAAGCAGAGCTATAATAATTGCCTTTAACTTCAATAATTAAACACGTACTAATGAGCTTTCTTCCGAAAAAGTGTTGACATTCTGCCAATTAGCTTGAATGTTTAATTTTATTATTTATGTGGTTATGTAACATAATTATTTTCAAATCTTTGTTCAATTGAATTTTTATGTTCTTCGGCGAAACCATCTTTTCCGTGTATGTCTGAATACAAAACGTAGATAGACTGAAGTAATGATAAAACACACGTAAATTATTATAAAAAATATATTTCTTGATATTCAAGATACTCAAAATCTGACTATATTTGAGATAACTTAACCGTGCTCATCAATAATGATCCGTGCGAAGCTTTTCATTCGCGCAGTAGTACAACTCAATATTCGAGTCAACGCGACCTATTTTGCAAATCACGTTATCGCGACCCGATGACTGAAATAATCATTCCGTAAAAATAGAGATCTACTATCACGACGTAGTAAAGAAGTAGTAGTAGTAGTAGTAGTAAAGTGTATTTTTGTTTCCAAATCTAGAACACGAGACTTTGCACGTGTCGTTTTATTATATATTCTCTTCTCTCACACACATTCTATCACTCTCTCTCTCTTTCTCTCTAGCATCTTTCGCAAATGGAATATCGCTTGCAACAAATCGAACGCCCGATGCGTCCCAAAAGGTGAGCTCTTTCGCGCGATCAGATATCCCATTTATTATTTCTAGCTGACCTACCGCATAAATGAATAAAACTCGTTTTCGAAGTCGGGGTCAAGCGAGATATGGCACGCAGAAAAGGGACTGGCGTGAAAAATATTTTACGATAACCTCGATTCCATTCTCGTATCCGTACGTCGTACGAGCTCTCGTCGTTGTATGGGCATTACTTATTTACCGTTCGCTCTATTATCGGCTGTGACGATCGTCGCGTTTCTTTCATCGTTCTGCATAAGAGATGATTCGCTGCACCTAGAGCCATTTTTATACTTTCACTCGTCGTCATCGACGTCGTTGTCGTCGACGCTTCTTCGCCGAAGGAAGGAAGAGGTTGGAACGCGTTGGAGCTTACGTTTTACGTTTTATCCGCGATATCTCCCATTTGTTTTCACGTGTAATCGTAGAACGCGTCAAAGAGGTATTCGCGTTTAGACGAGCGAACGGGAAGGATGGCGTAAAAAATTGCGCCCGACCGCGTGATAAATCGATGCGCCGCGTCGCGTCGCGTCAAGTCGTGTCGTCGCGAGCTGAAATTCGCCGCTACAAGACTTATCAGTCTCGTTTTATTGATTGTTTTATGCAAATTGCTTTTGCCGAAGGATTTTCCCCATGGAATGTGGTGGCGTTTCCCTCGGAATTCCGCCGGTGAAATAATGAATTTTCCCAATGTCCGAGGAAATCCACGAGAGACTCTCGCATTTTGGAAAACCTCTCGCGACTCGCGCGCGGAAATTACAAAGTTTGCTATGATTATATCGCCACGAGCCACATCCTATTACGCAAACAAAAATCATTCGGAGCCTCGCAGCCCCCGACGAGTCGTTCGCCCTCGTCGATGCTGCACTCGTAGGTCGTGGAAGTTTGAAGTCCGCATATTTTCACTCCGGGAACTCCGCGGGTGAGATGGAATTAAACGATGAAATATACATGACGCCCGCCCTCACGGAATCAGTGCCATAATCTTCATTCATGGATTCCTAGGTCACGGGAGAACCTATTTGTCCTTAAGAAAATTGAATACGTTTCAGTCCTCGAGTTAAAAATCCACCGCAATATAAATATGGTGAAAGAATTTTACGCGCGATTGCGCACAATTGTCTCTCTCTTTCTCTCTCTCTCTCTCTCTCTCTCGCTCATTCTTTCTCACTCGGGTAAATTGAAAGCCGTGTTGTCCAACAATTAATTTCTACCTTGCAACAATCAGTCCTGTTTTGACAAACGTGCCAACACAGTCAAAGTGCATCGCGCGTTTGGTCGGATGGGAGGAACGGACGAACAAAAGACTAAATTTGCTCTCTGGGCAAAGCCCGGCACGTGGAGCCGGCCCGAAAACGATTCTACAGTGGAATCTTCACAGGGCCAGAGAAATAGAGAGAGAGAGAGAGAGAGAGAGAGAGAGAGATATCTCTGTTGCGATAACAGTGGTATCTCGAATTCTCGGGTAAAGCCAGTAAAATACGCAAATGTGGACGCAGTCGAGGGGAAGAGAAGAGCGGATCTCGAGTGGCCGTAACGCTTTCGTAACCAAGTAAATTCTCAACTGTCAGGAGGCACGTATAGCGGCTTGAACACGTCCACTCGGCCACCGTCGCCGTCGCCGTCGCCGTCGCCGCTGCCGCCGCCGCCGCCGCCGCCGCCGCTGCCGCCGCTGGCACTGCACTATCCCAGAGCGACGAGAGACGTTGAGTTGAAACGACATGATTGCATTTATCCGCCTCAGAAGCGTCACATTTGAACGTAGACGAGATGAAAGTAGCGCACGGTCCCAGGGAATATACAGCCAACCAAGTGTAACATGAGGAGATACACACCCTCTTAACAGCCTCGATAAAATGTACAAAGAGTGCGTCGCGATAAGCCAGCCAACGTTTATCCCTGGATCGCGAAGCGATTTCTCTCTTAACTCTTACCCTACGAACCTTGGTAACTCGTGTGTCATCAATTTCTATAAGTACATGAAAGTTTTTCGGAATCTCAAAAAGTCTCCTTCCCTTTTTATTTTCTAGTAAAAAGAAATTTGCCTGAGTTAAATAGAATTAAAAATTGGTTTCAAGATTTTTTTAAGTGCCAGATAGTTGTATTCTTCATTTAATTCCAATTGTATATTTTATGTTAACTAAAGTTTAGGTAACATATAATGTTGAAACTTTGAAATTGTAACGAATTACATTTTAGTTTTTGTTAAGCAAAAATGCAGGATGTTATAAGAGTAGTTTACAGCATTGTCTGGGGATCGTAACGCTTGAATAATCTATGCAATCATCTACGGAGCTGGACTGCCACGGTATAAATAGAGGAACAGTCCATTATATTCGCGAGTGTGTTAGCTGACTCCGTCGAGTCGGTTCCAGAATAAGCTCGATGCTGATGAGGTCGCAAGGGAAGCCTACTGAGAGATTCGGGTAATTAACGAAGCAGATTGATGCTGACAAAGGAGTTAGAGAGAGGAGAAACGGTGACAAGAATATATCGAAACTTTATAGCGAATGTCATTCTGCCGCTCCAATTAGTTGACGGTGATAATTTATACAATCCATAACCAATTATGAAATAATTTATACGACGATTTTATAACTTCTTTTTATTCTGCTTAATTTGACACTCGATACTTTTGAATGTCTTATTTATTTTGAATTTATTAAATTAACGTGCAGCGATGTCTACAGAATTCTAGATCGCGCTCATTCACTAGAAAGTCAGGCATCTATTAGTTTCGCCTATGATCGCCAATTCAATGAACTTCTAATCCAGACTCCACGACGAGGTCGATAATAAGATCAGGAAACTCGACAAGTTCACAAAGAGATCGTTCTACCTAGAATAATAGTTCGACAGTTTCGAGGAAAATCGACAGTGTTACACAGCCTAGACTAATCTCACAAGTTATAATTGTAAAGAATTTTGGATGAACGAAAAATGTTTAGAATTGCAAAATACATTGCCACGACTGAAAAATCGTAGCTACTAATTAGTATCATTATTTTAATATTTTTAATTTCCATTAGCAATTCGTCGTTCGTATCGCTCGTGAACGGAGATATTTGCATAAACCCTTCGTCTCAGCGTCGTTAAATCGGCATAAACGCTCGCGATTGAGCTAACGAACCGAAGATTGAACCGTCGAGTCTCAGGATTGATCTCGTCTTGTTGGGGTAGGCTCGGCAGGACGAGATATCGACTGATATCTCGCGAAACCTAGACGTGTATTGTCCTAACTAGTGTAACAGGCTGACGGTTAACTAAGTAACACGAGGGGCTAACACGAGGTCGGTGACGCGAGGCCGCATCGCGACTAGATTTCCAGTGACGAAGTTGAATTTGATTAACGGGATGAGCGCCGGGCGCGCGTCGACGTTGCCGTACGCAAACAACGCTAATTACAAGGAAATTCTGGCTGGCTCGCTTCTCCCGGCGAATCGTGATAATGCCCACGAGGAGAGTCTCAGAGAGGACGGCGGATGAGATAGAGAGAGAGAGAGAGAGAGAGAGAGCGTCGTAATATTGACAATCCCGACGACCCAACGGAGCCGGATCGGCAAATGGCGATTGATTAATTTAATCCCTCGGATTAACGTCAGAGGCACGAAACTCACTTTCGGGGATTCGCCCGTCTAATGATTTTTGTGTGCTTTGATTGGACGAACGTTAAAACGGGTACCACAGTTGACACAGCCTTCCGGTTCGATTGTGCGCGCGTGTCGAAAGGAGCGCTGCAAACGATTGTGACACAATTCCGCTGCTATTTACTCTGGCTAAAGGGGTTAACACGTTCGATGGGCCATACTAATGTACGGAGTTCTCGTGCCCCAGCGGGACGTTACGTTAAACGAGGCTGTGTAGCGTGCCCACTCAAGCATGTTGGATGTCATTGTCTCGAAAAGAATATTGTCACTTTAAACGATAGCTCTTGCAAAAGAAATACAACGCTACAGATTTTTCGAATTTTTTTGTCGTTCTATTCAACTGTGTATTTTTTCAACGTAGACGAAAGAGGATACCTGAGAAGCTGCAATAACAAATACATTGGGAACAGCGTATATTTGTCTTTTATATATTCATAGAAAGTTACGGAAAGAGCTTAGCACGCTGGAGCAATGCTCCGAAATAGTATCTTCAAAATCTGAGGAAACACGGAGAACCGAGTTTATTTCTTTGGACGCGCGTTACACGGGGTGGTCTAAACCACTGTAATCCTACGAAGCGATATTACCACGTAAAATAAATGATAGAATAATTTTTTAAATTATCCTCCATGGACCATGTTGGATTGTGGTAAAAAATGACTGTAGAAATTATTCAAGAAAAATTTGTTCTATTATTTCAATCTGTTATTTAACCATAGAATCTAGTTGCCGTAAGTCTACTCTGTATACATCTCTCGTAAATATACAAGGTACATATCTTCTCGTTCGCAAGAATATAACATCGAAATAGAGGTCTCTCTGGCACGGGAGCGGTAGGTCAAAACGGTGCGCGTATCGCGCGATGCTTTGCATCGCTGGTAAAATACACCGAATTATGGATAAGCAGAAAATACGACCTATTACGCGGAAACAAGTGCGCTAATATATCTTCCGGCGCGCGAAATCTTTAGAGGAGCTCGAGAAGCTGCTCCGGAGGCTTTTGTTGCTCTCTTTCGCGGGAAAGAACGGACGCAATCGACACGATGGCTCGGATAGCACGCGCACGATGCCGCACGGACGATATCTGGGTGACCTGTTATTGGATTTTTATAAAGGATCGTTCGGAGCGAAATGAACTCGTAAAGCGCCGCTCGAACGCGGCACGATATCCCAGCGGTAAGTCGATACAGGCAGAAAGTCGTTAGGGGAATAAAAAAAATTGTTAGAGAGGCCGGCGCGATTCCCTTCCGCGCTCATTCCTCGGTATATCATGTCGCTAATGGAAATCGAGTCGCCGAATGAACGTCGAAATGCGCGCTCCGTGTACATATTGCATATCCGCATCATGTTCGTTAACGGTGTTTACGAGCAAGCAACGAGCTCCTCGATAGTGAATAACGATTTGAAACAAATTATCCGAGGTTCGGAAGTTGCCAGGACGGTGAGTCGTTTTTGGAATGCAACTTAAAAATGATTTTCTTTCTTCTGGTTTTGTGGTTTTGTCGGGCTAATATTAAAGTTAACATATGAAGCTACTAAACATCTAGTATACCAGCAACTAAAGTCAGTCCGTGTCTTCAATTTTTATTTTGCTTGCTCTTAAATCTTTTGTTTTCTTACTTTATTGTACTTCACTCTATTTTAGTTGCCGTTTGTCGGATCTTTAATGCGATTCTGCTATCCGCAGCCGTTTCTGCAATCGAGAAGAAAGGCTTCGAGATAGCGATTTTAAACTGACCTCGCAGATTTTTATCATTACTTGATCAAGCGACGCCATTATACGCCCGCAACGAGATTGCTCGAGCGGAAGATAGGTAGGGATGAGTGAAAGATGGGGCGGCGTCGAGGGGGTTGATTTTTGATTTTTATAGAAGAACGGTTCGAAGGCGGGAGATCGACGGTGAGGGGACGGTCTTGAGAATTAATTCGCGATTGCCAGCAGATTCTATTGACGGTCGCCTTCCGTTCCGGAATTTCCCGGAGATGGCGGCCGCGATGTTTCCCCTCGCTAACTGGAGCAAAGAACGAAAGAGCGAGAAAAGAGTTCGCGAGCGAGGAGTTCGATTTACGAACGAAACGAAGAGATTACGTTGCCGACGAAGATTTTCGACTGACAAACGGGGCGGGGTGCGGAAATGCTGAACTTTCGCGCTAAATCAAACTTTAACGCTGCGCGCACGAAAGCAGCTTGGTCCTACTAAACCATTGTCAATAAACGACCTATATATGCAGTTTAAATTTCCGCGACGTGTATTTCACGAGTGGCGCCGGTCAAAAATTGCGGAAACCAGTTTTTCTCGTTCGCTCGAGATTCGTGGAATGTTCAATAAATTTCTGTTTCTTAATTGAAAATATCAGGCTGTCGAAATATCGAAGTTATTCTCCATTATACGTCATCAAACGCAATATACATATAACTGATAAAAATTCACCTATAGAATAAAACGCTGAAATATTCGTAGAACTTTAAAGAATAATAAAATTAATTCAGTAAAATAGAGAGAGAATGCATAGTGAAAATTAAATAAAAAATCAATCTGTACTATATGCATTCTATTTGATTAGATCACGTATTTATCTTCTTAGGTTATATAATTTTATTATTTCTCTTTAAAAGATTTATATAAATATTTTTTAATAATTTTATAAAATTTTTAGTTACATAAAAAGATATTGCACATATCTTTTTAAATTCGAACACATCATCACGCAACATTTGCGGCCGCTTCTCAAATTAATTTCCCAAAGCGATTGAATGTGAAACTCGTTTGTCTGCAGATCTTTGAGCCGCTCGCGTATGATGATATTACTTTGCCACGACAATTTATTTATCTCGGTCGTGGCGTGTACCATGGATAGGCGAGACCGGCAACGCGTTTCTGCTTTTTCCGCGAATAATCGCGTGAATAGCGTCCCGTTTCCGGTGTACGCGCTAATTTAATGGCCAGCTATCCTGGCCGGTCGCGTGCACGTAAAACCTCGTGTTTCTGCATACACGTCACGCGTACGCAAATCGAGTAGACGCAACGCGGTAGAGCAGAGTTCAATAGCCGGAGGCGAACTTCCTAATTTGCTCTGTCGTTGAGAACTCGCGTATTCCACCCGCGGGGCTAACGTACACGAGACGTTTTTCTTTATAATACGCGCCTGAACTATTTCGCTCGTTTGCTAAATGGTATTACCATTGTTCGCTCCTCGATGCCAGGCCTGGCCTAAGAAACGCTATCACAATATCGCTTTATGCGAGCAGCTTTTTTGCGACCGTGCGTTATCGATTACGTCTCGGCGGGATCTCTATTATGCCAAAAATATTGGGAGATGTACAAAATCTAGAAATCTTCTCTGACAGAGTCTTATTTTCCACGAAGAAATTACTTAATTTTCAGGATAATTTTTAGAAAAGTTTATCAGATTACAAAATTGTCGGAATTGTTTCCTCGAAAAGAAAATTCCGTTTTTATTTGTGAGAACAAAAATATTATATTTTTAATGCCAAAGTACAAGTTTTATTTAAAGTTTTTATCAATTATTTTATATTTTGTTAAAATTTTTTAATTTTGTTTATCTTAACGAATTTTTTAAATTTATTTCAAATTTGTTTTAAAATATATATACTTTGATTTTTCATGGAAAATTTGAACAAACATTTTAGAGAATCTTTTTGCAAAGCTTGATCAAGATATTACAAGTATTTTTTTTTTATGTAAATACGTAATATTTATCGAGCGTAGTAGCAATTCTTAAGACTGAATAAAACCGGCAGGTTGACATTTCGAACTGTAATCTCACTCGAGAAATGGAAGCGAAATGTCTTACTCCTGCATTCACGTTCAGCGTGAGTAACTGACGCATAACCCGTCGGACGGAATGAAAGGATAACGTTTGCCGTCCAAATATTTTCGAATATTACGCGCGGACGGTCGCAAAAACCTCGGGGGAAAAGGTCCGTGCGCCTCCGCGTTTTACCTCCCGTGAGAAGCCAACCGATGTCGTATTACGAACCATTAGAGCTCGCATGTACGAAAACTCCGACAGCCACCACCACCACGTCGTTCGGCCGCGACGTGGGTCTCGCAGTCGTAAAATTATATCATGCAGTTACACAATTCGAGGAGAGGGGAAAGGATTAGGTTCGCGACGACGAGGCGGGTCGTTGCGTGACCATCGGCCGCGACGTGGCGTGGAATACAAGATGAAGCGCAGGCCATTATTGCGGATGGGTTAGTCGCGCTATCGTAAATACGCAATGACGCGCGATGCTTATACGGAGAGAGAAAGAGAGGAGGCTCCTTTTTCTCCTCGTCAGCCCGCAATATTGTCACGTGCGGTCTTGAAGTTAACCGACGAAACCCAACGCCATACGTATGTACAATACGTACGATGGGCGGTGAGTTGTCTGGCGAGAGATCCTTGCACGCACGTGAAGTATCGTTTGGCGAGTCCCCGCGGGTCCGACGGGGGTCACCTGAACGGGCAATATTGTCTTGGCAATAAAATATGGCCGATCGAAGGCTATTAACTCTGAGACGTTTCACGGAAGGGCATCAACCCGTCGATGTCTCACGTGCAGTGTTGCGCTTAAATAACTTAAAATAGGATAAAGGTAAGGTAAATCACGTGATGAACGTATCTTAGATAAGATAATAAATTAATTATTTTAATAGATGTATATTGGTTCCTGATTAGAGAATGCATAGATTGCTGGCGAAATACAGGCGTCACGTTCAGCATCCGCTGCAAGAATTTAAGTTTCTCCGTAGCACGAATTAATACGGAACGAATTTATGACTCGACGCGAGAGTCGCGCAATTAAAAACGCCGAGACGTTCTTAATGAATTATGATCGTCGAGATCGTTCACACGTCCGAACGTAATTAAGCTAGAAAACGTTCACGCAATAACTAATAAGTTAATTAAATTGTAAAGAGAGAATAGAAAAGAATTCGTTTTATTGAGATTTATTGGGATTAACAATTCTTTTATTCTACACATCTTTTTGTATTTATTTATCTAAATTGTATAAATACAGTAGAGAGAGGTAAAAGAAAAGTACACACGCGAACGTAGCTCCGTGATAAAATACATAAAACATGTAAGCGCGACAGAAAGTCTTTAGCGCGCGCGAGAGAAGATTTAGAATTTGATGAAATATTAAAAGAACGCGATTGGTACCGCTAGAACCGTGTGAAACTTTCGTTCAGGTGCACCCAACTGGCTTTAAAGCATAATAGCAGCACTTCAAGTCAATACACAGAATTTATAAATCGTAAGATGGTGTTGAATTTGACATTTCGAAGGAAACGATTTCGAACAGCACAACAGAGCCTGAAAAGAAAAATTAAATTACACTGAGAGAAAAGCGTTTGATATTTGTGAGTATAGTGGCATAGTAAATTAATAATGATTAGATGTATATATGGTATATCTGGAAGGCTGCATTAGGAACAGAAATTTAATGCCTTCAGTTCGTTCAGCTTAAAACCGTTTAGCCGACGCATTTTTCAACGACAATCTTGTTTTATGTTATAACAAGGAAAATTTAGCTGCTTTTGTAAGTAGGAGGAATGTTTATTTTACATTTTAATCGGATTACTTGTTGCAACGAAACGTCTTCCCTAATGCGAGCGATCCTGCCGGACGCGTACATCCGTAAGTACATCCGCGCGCGGACGAGAGGAACAGCTCGACTTTCCAGGATCTCCTCCACCCTTGCACGTGGAACAGTCCATAGCTGCCGGCGCACGCGTATGAGTGCGTGCAACGGTGGGACGCGGCAATTCTATATGCCAACCCAGGAACTCGATATCCAGTCGGAATCGGGTCACAAGATAATCGATACATCTGGCCGCTATAGATTACACGGTCGCCTTACCTTACCGATACCTCGCGGAGACCACCGGTGGTCGGTCGATCGTTCGACCTCCACGACACGAAAAACAGGGAGCAGAAGCCGCAGCGGATCGAGCTCTCGAGCACCGTAAAACTCTCGACTTGTCTCCGCGGTGCGCGAAAGAAGAGAAACGTCTAAACGCGCGCGCGCGCGGTGGAGTACCATGGAACAATCGGGGGAACGTCGAAGGTGCAACAGTGACGTCTCATATTTGCCAACACGAAAGGAAGCCGCCGCGCCGCTCACGAAAAGTTTGCCGAGTACACTTGAGGGATACAACGCCACTCGAGGCTATCGCATTCAAATTTTCGCCTCCGTCGAGCTATCTCCGACAGAGAGCTTTACTATTCGCGACACGTTTCCGGAGACTGTCCTCTTCGTTTTTAAAGCCGCGTGCCAGCGCAAAGCTCTCGCGCACACGTATGCCATCTCCGCACGTATACCCCGCTGTTTACTCCGGTTCCGCGGAGTTGAAGGAAAGTATTGATTCTCTCGCCTGCGTATACGTCCGAAAGATACCTCGAGGAGCCTCCTCGTTTAAGGACGCGCGCATCGTACGGCCAATCTTCGGAAAAGATTTCGATCCCGAGGGGAGGAATATGCTCGCGCGCGCCTGCGACAAACGTCCAAGTGCTCGAACCGCACTCACGATGAATACCGTGAAACATTTCAGGGAAAACTCTCGAACGCGGAATAATACGACGACGAGAGAAAAGCCCTCTTGCACAAGTTAGCTTATATTTCGCTGGTTGGTAGATGAAAAAACGATGAAACCTTACATAATATCGATACATTTTCCAGAACAAATCTAAATAATACCCGCCGTTATCCAATTGTTATGTCCTTTATTTTTTGTTTTTTTGGGGGGGGGTTATCTCTCGCCAGTCTGATTAATCGGATTTCACTCATATTTGATCAGAAAGCCTAAAACCAATGATTTAATGATGCACGACGAATTGATATCAATACCTTGCTCGAAAAAAAATAAATAGATCTTTATTGGAAATCTCACGTTGGAATCGTTGTCTTAGCAATAGTGACCGTGATGAAAATCGATCCATGCAAAATGGTTCAATATAAAATATAACGAGTACTTTTTTTTTTCACGCCATCGTGAAGATCTCCTCGGACTTTTTTTACGGCCAATTATAATCTTGGACTATGAATCGCGCGAAACGAGACGACGAGTCGGCTCGGCGGGAGCCGTTTTCCGGATTGTCGGCGCGACGACCTGGCGAGAGGGAAGAAAACGGATATGGATTTTCAGCCCTTTGTTGCGCAGCGTAAGCGAACTTTAGCGAAAGTACAGTCGGCATATTAAAACCCGCTTCACCGGTCGAGCGGTCGTAGTGCGCGGTGGCGGTCGAAGCCGTCCGTCCGTCTCGCGGCTTGAAAAACGGGCGTTTAACGAGCACGCCGTCGACGCAATGTTATTTGTCCGTGGAGTTTCAGGGAATTTTCTTCAGACCTTTCCGACGTGCTGTCGAGACGAAGCGACGAAAGCGGTGAAAGATAAACGACGATGGTTTGTCATTCGAGCGAGCAGAGGCTCTTTGCCGTTCCGTTCGTAAGACACGAGGGGGGGGGGGGTGGATTCAGAGATGTCAAAGAGACGTCCTAATCTGCAAACGTCTTTCAAAGGTCTTTTTAGATACTTTGTGGACTTTTACTTTTCTTGGCTACG
The DNA here is from genome assembly GCF_013373865.1 of Monomorium pharaonis. Taxonomy (NCBI): domain Eukaryota; kingdom Metazoa; phylum Arthropoda; class Insecta; order Hymenoptera; family Formicidae; genus Monomorium; species Monomorium pharaonis. The sequence continues at coordinate 21,312,000 of NC_050475.1, read as the reverse complement.
TGATTACCAAATCGGATGATTTAACTGGGAGAAAATGGAAAGATTTCACAACACGTTACTGCAATGATTTTACCGTGTTAATATACTTTTTTTTTAACGTCAGGATGAGTCGTTTTGGATTGGTGCACTTTTCACGTTGTTGCAGGTTCGATAAAATGTCTGTTTTCTAACCGATCACGTGATTAATCGTATGATTGACATTTTTTTAAGAAGTAAGAAAGATTTTTTGCTCAAGAATATATAAGATGAAACTGTATTCAATTCATATTCATACACATTTCCGATAATCATTCGCCGCTGTTTTTTTTTTTTCGGGGGCAAAATTAGTAGATCCGTAGACTTTAATGTGCACGCAGCGATATCGAGAGAGCCTACTATTCTGGCGAAGATCAATCGGCAGCGTCTCTTTCATTAATTTGCGACCATGACGATTATTATACGGTAGAGTTACTCCCTGGGATATTAACCCTACACAAAGTACTCGCTTCGCTTTTGTCCCGAAAAATCAGTGCGTTTTATTCTCAAGGCCAGAGTAATAAGCTAAGAGTAGCAGACGATGAACGTTTCTTCTTTTGATTACCGTCTGGATCTACGCAATTTAAAAAGGAAGGAATAATGCAAATGAAAGATCAAACACAATGAAAGAGAAAAAAATATAAAATGTAAAATATGTAAGGTACGTTAAAAGGATAGGATCATCATAGACGTAATGTAATTTTGAACAAAAGTAATGTCGAATTCTAAACAAAAGATAAAATTTTATTGATATAAAAAAAGTATTTAAATTTTAATTGCACAATGAAAAAAGTCCAACGAGAAAATTTTTTTAGGGCCGATTTCACCAACTCCGGTTACCTTAACCGGTCGGTTATTCCATTGGAATTGACCAATCGTATTTGTCGTTAAGCAAAATTAACAAATGCGATTGGTCAATTCCAATGGAATAACCGACCGATTAAGATAACCGGAGTTGGTGAAATCGGCCCTTAAAGATTTAATGATTTTTAAGATGTAAACTCTACAACAAAAAATTTTGTTAAAATTATTATTTATTGTTTATTCGCAGTTAAAATGAAAAGCAGACGTGAACCTTTCGTGGTCAATCAGCTTACACCCGATCTCTTCTATATCGTGAAATCTCCATGCACTTCATCATCAATTGCAACGTAAACCATTGATCGGGACGTCGAGAAGGTGCTTCGTTACATGCTGACTAACGTCATCGTCATGTTTCCACAATAATTAACAATCGTGATTACGTTTCGGTCGGCAGAAGACCACACTGCGTCGGTGCTCGAATTGCCTCGCAACTTCGCTCGTCCATTCCTATTCGCACCACTTCCCGTTCGATCTCCGACGCCTAATTAAACGCTTGGTTATCAGCCGTACGCGTAGACATCGGGGTTCCGAGGTATAGTCGGTGACCCGGAAGAGTGTGATGCAGCCAAGCTTCGAGCACTATCGACGACGTTGCCTCGGTTTGTTCGAAGAATAATTAATGCGCGCCAATAGTAACAAACTTTTAGACTGACGGAGTTTACCTATGTTGGAAGTACACGCAAGAATAAATGATGAGATACTCAATACTCGAGATCAAAAACGGAAAAAAAGAAGTAAAAAATTATACGTGACATGTCAGTAGTTTTTTTCATTTTTTAGCTCATGTTGAATATTCTGTTTTTATGTACTTTAAATGTAAAAGCGTTTTTAATTTTATAAAGTCAATCCGGAGGATTTTGTACTCTGTAATATAATTCCGTCAGTTTAGAATTCCCATAAAGTCACACAAGCGCGCTTATAATCTTTATAATTTAGCGTATAAATGTATACGCAGGGGAAGTTATACCGATCTACCTCGGTTAAAAAATTCATAGCGATTAACATCGATAAACTTCCTCGAACCGCCTAAATGTATTTTTTCCCCTCGCATTAGCGGGAAATCTTTCTCCCCAGATAGCCTATTGGACAGATACATTCTTTTTTTTCGCTCGACCACGAAAGGTCTATCGGCGGACAAGTTAAGTAAGGACGATTAATATGCCATGCCCGATAATCGATTTTCTAGTAATTCACGGCGAACGTTCTGTATACACGACGCCAGATAAAATGGGATCCGCCCAACGAACGTAACGAAGTAACGAAGTTTGCTAAACTGTTGCCCCACGTTCATTCCCGCACGTCCGTTCTCACCGTCATCGTCCATGATCCTCGATCTCAAAGTGTATCATCCCGCGGTGACTTCGATAAACTGACCCAGAAATCACCGACCGATCGAGGGAAGCCTTTCGTCAAATGACGCGCGAGTGTTGCATCTAGAACGCTCGTAGTAATCTTCCACCGACGTTCACGGCGTCAAATATCGTGTAATTAATATTTCTTAAATTTTAGAAGAGGTCCAGAGAAAAAAACCTGTGAAATATAATTGCGGGCGAGAAAAGACGAAAAGGGAGTGTGAAATATATAAAATTTCAATTTGTTTAAGCGCAAGATTTTTTCTGCAGCGAAAAAATGCATTTTATAATGAAAGTCGAGAAAATGGGAACTGCCCTGTATTTGCTCTGTTTTAATTTAGAGCGCTGCGCGATTGTTTCGCGTCGCGCGCACATTTGAGGATTAACGTGACCTACATTCTCCTTTTAATTAAGCCAGGGGCTTTTTAAACCGCCTCCCTCCTCCCTCCCCTGGAAAATAGTTTTGCAGCGGTGGTGTAAAATTATCGGGATGTTTATCGGTTATCGTTTACGAAAGTGGGACACGTGTAGGTACTGGCCATAATAAGATAAGGGGTAGCAGGTGACACTGTAACTTTGCCAACGATAACGGTGATTTATGTCGGCCCGATGAAAGAGGTGTAAAAAGAGAGAAGAAATATAATCCCTCAAATTTAATTAAAGAAAAACAATGCAAAGTTTTCCATACAATTTTTATACGCGTGGATTTACGTTCCATTATGCACCGTTGTCTAATCAAAAGGACAAGTGGCGCTTTTGGAGTATCGTTTGTTTTACTCTTGCGAAAAGTGAATCACGGGAGTGAAATGAAATTCTCCCTCTCTTCGGGGTTGAGACTGCCCGCGCTGTTTACAGAGCGGTTATAATCTCTATAGAATCAAACGTTACGTTTGTTCCAGAGGTGACGATGTGCAACGATCGATCGAGCTGTTGGACAAGGTGCTCTCAGAATACGACGAGCACGACGCGGAGGGCGAAGGTGGCGGCGGTGGTGGCGGCGGTGGAGGAGGCGGAGGAGGCGGCGGCGGTGGAGGCTGCGTCGGGAACGGAAGCGGCGGGGGTGTCGGGGATTGCGGCAGCAGCACGGAACCGAGTATTGGCCTCACGCCCGACGACGAGAGCCCGTCCTTAGGTACCCTTTTCTCCCGTCTCTCTCTCTCTCTCTCTCTCTCTCTCTCTCTCTCTCTCTCTTTCTCTGTTTCTTATTTCCTCGCGGGACGCAAACCCTCCCGTTATTTGCCGAGCGCGATTAACTAACGTTTGCACGAAGGATGCTACTTGGAAGTATTCTCCGATGTTTCATCATCGGCCTTTCTTTTCACCCAAGAAGTACTGGTGAAAACAAGAAAGGTGGTTTGGAGAATTCGTGTTAAATTTAACATATATCGCATGTCCGAAATGAAAAGCTCTCGAAAGGTTTTCGAAAACTTTTTTTAGTATGGCAAACTAGTTGAGAACTTCGACAAGCGGATCCTTAGACCTTTATGGTATCGCTCTTGTATCTTTGAGTATTCTCGCGTCTTTGCTCGCGCATCTTCGAATGCCCGCAGGCCTCGCGTCTTGGAATTCTGCGGTACCGTTAACCGCAGAAGCCTCTACGTCCCTCGAGGCTCGGCGTTATTATACATGCAAGGCTCTAAATCCTAATCTCAATTGTAATAGAAAACGGGTTGTAAATTGCTAATGCACCTCTAATATAGATTCATTATTCCATCCTGAGCTAAAACCTTTAGGACAATTTGAAGTTATAAGAGGTTAGGTTACATACATACAAGGAAATGATTCAAATTAGAAAGATTTCAATAAATGAATGTCAAATTCATGTTTCGTAAGTTTTGCAAAATTTTCCATTTAACGCGAATCGAGTAAGATGATTCAGACATTATTAACGTTGTAACGTGCGATTTCTCGAAGTAAATACGAGGTTTTTTTCTATGCGTTTTGCATTCTTGCATTTCTTAAACGGAAATTTTTTTAACCGTAAAAGTTATAAAAAAATACGTTTCCCTTGTGTTACATTTTTTAATTAATTTTTTTCCCATGCGATTTTACGTAACATTGGACGAATATTTTCGGCAGAATTGGCCAATATCTGATTGCCACAGAAATCAATATCATCTCGAGTTCTCGAGTATACACGCCAGCAAACTGACAGACCTGACGGTGAGAATTAGTTCAGCTCTCTTTTTTTTCCATCCGCGAATATTCGTCACGAAACAGATAGAGCGTAAAAAATACCGCGAATTGTGAACTAGCCGAAAAAAATTTTCATCTCGCGCATATTGTACTTTGCATGTTTCGCACGTATTTCATACAGAGATTTCGTACGTATACCAATTTCCAGCAAATTGCAAGTTCTACGGTCGCATTACGGTACATTCGCAGAACGCGGATTATTGCTAAACATTATCGCGTAACTAACATTGTAATGTATTTATCGGAGATTGCATTTATTTATTTGTAAATTACGTATATCTTATATGATTCGTAATTAAACCTATTATTTGTTAAAAATTTTATTTTGTGTGATAAAATAAGCTTGGGACAACTTGATAATCTACTGTAAATGTTACGATGTGTAACGAATAGGAATACATTTTATAAATTGCTAATAAAAAGCAATCGTCAAATTATTAATGTTGAAATTTTATATGTTACTAGCTATGCCCTGCCACGCGTTGCTGTGGCTCTCTATTCTTATGCTACGTCTTTTTCAAATTTTCCTTGCTTTCGTTGTTTTGTTGTTAACTTTCAAGAGCCTTGCTTTTTATTTTATTTTTGAATAAGCATTTATTTATCTTTAATAAATCTAATATTTATTTATTCAGGTACTTCTAACTTACTTTATTTATTTATTGCTTTTGGCACTGTATTCAATTAATTTGTTTCTATTTATTGTTTTGTATTTTTATTATAATATAATATAAATCTTATTTTATTAAAACTTTGAAATAATTTTCAATTAAAAAAACCGAATTGTTTTTAAAATACCCATTTTTTAAAATTAAGCATTTTGAATTAGAGTGTATGTATTTAATTTATTATTAATTAATTTTATTAATCAATATTTTGTTATTATTTTCTAAAAGCTGCCATGGATTTAGAAATCCATTCAAAAGACTGTTTTAAATTTCCTTTTTTTCAATAAAATAACAGCCATCTTCATTTTTCTTATTACCTTAATTTAAACACAATAGAAACATTCTTCGCTTCTCCCGGTCTCTCCCCGTCTCTCCCGATCTCTCCCGATCTCTACTCATCTCTCCCGGTCTCTACCCGTCTCTCCCCGTCTCTCCCGGTCTTTCCCGGTCTCTCCCCGTCTCTCCCGGTCTCTCCCCGTCTCTCCCTAACTCTACCCGTCTCTTTCCGTCTCTCCCGGTCTCTATCTGTCTCTCCCCGTCTCTCCCGGTCTCTCCCGGTCTCTCCCGGTCTCTCCCCGTCTCTCCCCATTTCTACTCGTCTCTCCCCGTCTCTCCCGGTCTCTCCCCGTCTCTCCCCGTCTCTCCCGGTCTCTCCCCGTCTCTCCTCGTCTCTCCCCGTCTCTCCCCATTTCTACCCGTCTTTCCCCATCTCTCCCGGTCTCTCCCCGTCTCTCCCCGTCTCTCCCGGTCTCTCCCCGTCTCTCCCCGTCTCTCCCGGTCTCTCCCCGTCTCTCCTCGTCTCTCCTCGTCTCTCCCCATTTCTACCCGTCTTTCCCCATCTCTCCCGGTCTCTCCCCGTCTCTCCCCGTCTCTCCCGGTCTCTCCCCGTCTCTCCCCGTCTCTCCCGGTCTCTCCCCGTCTTTCCCCGTCTCAATGTGTCAAAATTTCAATAATATTAATGAAAAACTATTTTTTGCACTTAAATTATGGCCAGCATTTTTGAAACACACGGTATTTTCATAAACAGACCCCATAAGAACACTCCCGGATACGAAAGCAACGTTGTGTCAAAATTTCAAAGCAATCGGTGAATAACTAACGGAGATCTTAAATGAGTAACAAACATTTTACATTTTTATTTATATAGATGTTGAAATTATAAAATTCTAGGCCGCAATTGAGAAGAGTGCTCTCAATGGCTTTTAGAAGTTCACGGAAAAGATTAACTTTCCCGATCGAATTTTCCCATTGAAAGAACGTCGCATTTCTTCCTGTCGCAAGTGGGAAATCTTTCTTTCACGTTGAAACAGCCAGCTTTGGCGAATCGCGACAAATGATCGCCTCGCGACAAATTTTCGCCGTGGTAGCACCCGCCTCGAACTCGTGGAAGTGTAGTGGCGAGCGCGCGCACGGAGGAAGGACGCGCCGCTTTATATCGACAGGGGTGAAGATAGTAAATTCCTGGTGACAACCGAGTACGCCTCTTTCTAGAACTTTGCACGCTATTTCCGCCTCTAAAGATACCTGCTCACGTTTGAGGCGCACGAAAACTTTCATACAACAGTGCGAGTTGTCGCGGAAAGTCGTTCGAGGCGACGACGATGTGAACGAGCGTAGTGTACGATTTACGTGATTTAACTCGTCATTCTGACTAAGATATTTAACTTGCCAGCACTCTCTCGTGTATGTCGACCCGGGCAAACTCGCGTGGCGAACTCTGTAATTGTAGGGTCCGCCTGCGCACAACAACGAAGAGAAGTACAGCGTCAAATGCAAAACTGGGAATACGAGCAGATTTCCTAGTCACTTTAATTCTTAACTTAAGCTTAATCTAATTATAAAATTTATCAATTAGCTTAAATTGTCGTCAATTGTTTATTTATTAACCATGAATTTTTTTTATGTATATAAGATTCGAATACGATTCGATTAATTTTTAACAATTTTACTAAAGTATTGAGAATTTAACAAAATTTCAGAATTTTTGTTAAAATTTCCTTTTACAAAAGTTCTGTTTTTATTTTGCGAATGCTGAGCATTGTGTTTTTAGTATAAAAATACTGTGTAAATCTTGTTCAAATTTGTTTAATTTTTTGATATTTAGATTTTTAAATTTGTTTAAAATTTTTTTCCAATATTTTGGTTTATATAGCAGACTTTGTACTTGTGGCAGATTTGATTTTTGTATATTTATAAGATATATTATATTTATAATATAAAGAAAACGAAAACGTAATATGAAATATTTATTTTATGAAAGCTTTTCTCGTTTTTCCAATACTTTTTCACATCTGATATTTTTTAAAATAGAAAGCTCTTATATATAAATAGAAGACAAATTGAAAGAGTCAAATAATAATACAACAATACAAATTGAATTTGTATTTAAAAATATTGTAATTTATTTATTTATAAGTTATTTATAAGTTTTTTTTAAGCCCAACTGAAATGAAACTCAAGGAATTTTAAAAAGTAGACTCCTTAGAATAGCTCACGTAAGGCTTTCGTATGAAGTAAAGCACGTATAAACAGCTTGTAGAAAACGCATTTTGCGAGTGGCGGAAGGAAAAGGAGGAAAGAGAGGGCAGGAAAGATTATTGTCGAATGCAGTGTCGAATCCCATCGAACGGGAGGATCGTCGGACGTTCCAGGACGGCTTCGACTCAGCCGTCGTTTTCCTCGGTTTTCCGGATACATATTTTGCCTTTATTTCCATCGAAAACGCTCCTACGGACGTACAATATAAATCTGCCGACTTGGCGGCCTGCCATTCAATTCGCGGAAAATCGGCGTGAAAGCATGTACATCCCTCGGCTCTGGCGGGAAAGGAGGAAAAGAGCGGCCTCTCTTCGTGCACGGTTCGCGAAAATTTCAAATCGGCATTCTATCGACAGCGCGTACTCTCGCCATGTGCCCGCTGGTGCATGCACCTGTGGACGATGATGGGTGATTAACCGGGGGGATTTTTCACTTCGCGCGAGAGAGAGAGGAATCGGTATTACAATATCCGCATTTTTAATCGCGACAACATTTATCAGAGGGAAACGTGTTTAATATTTGTGATTATAATTGCATAAAATAAAAGAATTATGGTTAGAAGCTTTATTTTGTACTTTTTACTATTATAAATCAATAATAATAATTTATCAATGAATATACTGGCAATATTATTCATTGAGTGTATGTGGCTAATAGTGATGGATAGATATAGAATAGTAATCCAATTTTTTTTATTCTCGAGCATCGGTATTGCTGTATAGGAATAGGACGTGGCAGTAATAATGATTGTGCAAAGAAAACGTTAGTATTTCTGTCAATATAATTCCACAATATAATTCCGTGGATGACATATAATCATAGAAGTAACCTTAGAGTGTAAAATTGATGCATACTGTCGATATTACTGATTCAATATAATTGAAAACTAAATTATACTGATCAGCATAATTGAACGTGTAAGGTTTCTAAGATAAGGTATTTTTTATAAACTTTTAAACTTTCTATTTCAAAAAACTTTAATTAAATAGAGTTACAACATAAACCTTATTCGGTTCAAGCACTTTATAATTTTACGTTTTTAATGCGAACATTTTGAAGAACAAAAATAGAAGTCTGAGGTATTACAAAGAAAAAAAAAACGACTGACGCGATCGATTTCTATTACTTCGTTTCCACGAAGTGCTTTTAGTAGTTCGAGATATCAATGCCTACAATGTTTTATCATGGTACAATGTATTTTTAGGATCACGAACATCGACGGAAGTAATGCAATTCCTCCTCGATTTCGGAGACCATTTGAAAGGGATCGTAATAGAGACGTTACGTTTAGGATAAGTCAGAAGTTTGTTGGATTAAATCGCTCTTGTCCTAGCGTCTCCCGAGGATCCCACTCACTCCTCCTTTCTCTCTTCGACCTACAGCTTCCTTTATTCTGCCCTACCTTTAGAACATTTGGCGTAATCGCAAAACGGTATGCCAACAGGACACCAATCCGAGGACGACGGTTACATGAGTATGAATGGTCGGAAGGCGAAGATGGCCCTGGTAGCATTACGTCCGGTTCCGGACTGTCCGGAGCCTCAGGATCCCGCGGGAGTCTCGACGCAGGAATTTCCGCCACCCCCGGAAGAGGCCGAGCGCATCATCTCAACTCTTCTACCAATGTAAGTGTAAGATACGTGTCTTTCGAACATCTTACTGAAAAAGATAAATTAATTATATCAACAAAACATATGTATATGCAAAAGGAGTATCCATTCTCGAGATCCGTCGACGAATCCTTGTTAAAGGCTGCACGAGACGGCGAAGCTTTTAAACGACGTCGAAATTTACAAATAGCACTTTTACAGATTCGAGGTACATTTAGAAGAGCGAAATCGTGCGTGGAATGCCATACGTGGCTCCTCCCGTCGAAAAGCTCGCGGAATGCTGTAAATAAGTTCGCTCACGTACCAGGCAACGATAACTCACGGAGTTACGGTCCCGAAGACTCGCGTCTATTTAAATTTCTTGCCCGTCGTCCACGTACCTGCATTTCAACGCGTTCAAGGCCGAAGCCGGACTTCCGTTTCCGTAATGAGAAGGCGACCCGCAAAGATTCATCTCTATATATTGATGCGCGACTTGCCCAACTTTTTCATACTTTCAGCTCTAGTTCCCGGGCGTAACTTTATTTCATCAGGAACAGGTGCTCGTTTCGCCCGAGGTCGTCACATCTCGCCAACTCCATCCGCTGTTACCTCAAACAAGACTGGAAGACTAGAACACTCTCCGGCACTTCCGGGCGGTCAGAAGTTAAACTCCCTCTTCCCGTATTCGTACTACTTTCGCGAAAACTCCAATTGCACTCTCCTCGGCAAGGAGAGATGTACTAGGAATGACGGTAACGGCGACGCCGTCGCGTTCCTATTTTGCGAATTAGTTTTCTTTGGAAAAGCTATCGAGAGTTGATTTATCTGTTTGATTTGCTGTGTATTTAAGGACTGAATACTTTTCTGAGATTTTCTATCTAATGTTTGTGTTTTGCCACAAATACAATACGATCCATCTTTTTTTGTTGTCCACTGGATTGCATCGATGACAATTGCTGGTAATTAAAATTAAAATCGAATAATATTATTTGACAAATATAATAGTCTTTTAAAGTTGGAAATGTATTATGAAAAACTGAAGGAAGTATTTTAATGTTTACTCAATAACGTTAATGTAATTTCAATGAACAATCTGTGATTTATTTTAGACTTGGTACTTCTTTATAATTAATTATGAGTACTCTATTTTTACGATAAAAAGCTATACTTGTGATAACTCCAATTCAATAATGGAAATTAATAAAGAGAAACATATTTAATTATAATATCCTTTATCTACCGTGTGAACAACTATATTATTACATGTGCAAATATAAAATAATAAATTCAAATTAAATTTAATACATTTCTTGAGGTAAATTGTATAACTACATTGTTTCAATTAAATTGGCATGGAATTTGTACGATGCTAAATTCGACAATACGAATTTAGCGTCGTTAGTTCAATTTAAATTAATTTGTCGTATGAGATTTCTTTTTTATAAAAGATTTTTCAACAGCAATTGCTGCGAGATAGTCAAAGATTTTCCGATTCTAGAACGATCGAGGCCACAGTGGTCCTTGTTAGCCGTGAATCCTTAAGCCGCCGACGGCGGCAGCGGCGTCCTCGTTGTACCTGTCGATCCTAATCACCACGTTTCATGCCTATTACCCGCTCTATCGTGAGAGAGAAACGTCTTCGTAGTTCTGTGAGGAGCATTCGAGCTCTCTGCCGTCCTCGAGATAGGAGACGCTATGCGCTTTCCATCCGTGGAAACCTCTCTACTCTCCGTGGAGTAGTCGTCATTCTGGCAAAACGTTCCTCTCGTCGTTCGTAGCCCGTCGTCGTTCTCGTCGTCATCGTCGTTGACGCAAGAAAATCGGCGCCACTCTTCCTTTGCACTCCGTATAGCGGTAAATCTGTTTCGCGCGAAAGAGGCTTTCATTTTCCCGCGCGCATCAGAAAGCTGCACAAGAGCTTGCACAGCGTTCTCTTTTCGCGATGTTTTTTTTCTGTTTACGTAAGTCACCCTTCTCCGTATCTCATGATTATGTACGATCATATTGCCTCTATAAAAATTACACTCAGATAAAAATGTTTTTAATTTGATTAAATTTTTTAACTTGATTAAATTTCTTCGGTTTAAGGGTCTAGCACAGATTTCTGGCATAACGCATAATGCATAATGCATAAGAGAATCAGTCAATCAGAGTCGCGTCTATTTCCTTCCCCAAGATAGAAATTAAAACCTCTGATTGGTTAATTCTCTTATGCGTTATGCTGCCTAATTATGCATTATGCAAAAGTCTGTGCCTGGGCCCTAAGCATTTATGCATTTAACTTGAACCTCAATTCCGTCTATATAAATTTAATTCGTTTTTACACATATTTTATCAAAAGTTGGCATGTACTTTTAATCCAAATTTCGTTTGCAGCGCCATTGGTCAAGTCCGACAATAATTTTACCTTGCAAAAAAAAACGCAAACGGGTTGATCGTTCGACGTAACAGTGGCGATAACTTTCCGCCAGATTTATTGCACTATTCCCTTCGCGAAAGTTCTCTTATTCTTCCTCGGTGCTTCGTCGACTCCGTTATTCGACCGCACAGGTTGTCAAAATTTATGCGTTTTTCTTCGGCAACTTGATAACTTTTGGAATATGTCGAAAGAGGGTTAATAGGATAAAAACTTTACTCTTTCCTTCGATAAAGTTACAGACGCCTGTGCGATGCACCTTGATGATGCATTGTCACACTTGTTCTGTACACAAGATTCACATTTTATCAGCGTTACACACTTGCCGCTTGAACAAAATCGCAATTTTTGCAATTGTACTCTTGCCGATTGGTCAAACACATATACAAATTACAATATTCAATATAAATCTTTTTTATAAGATCAGGGAAGAAAGTAATATTTTTTAGGATTTTTTAAGGAACTTTTACATTTTTAAAATTCTACTTTGCAATTAAGTAATTTAAAATGTTTATCTTACGTTTAACTGTAAACTCGGAAGGTACTTTCAAAATTATCTCAAAACAAATAACGTTAAGATAATACGGCAACGTTGAAAAAACATGAATAACGTCGGTTATATCAATATTTCATCAATGTTTCCACGTTTAACAAACTGATTAAATTCGTCGCGGTATTCTGCGATCTTCATCCCATTACGTGTCAGAGGTATTGGAAACGTATTCATCATCGTCTACGTCTACTTTATACCACACACATACCCACACACACATATACGCCATACCTATTTCAAGTCCCATTGAGGGCGGCAAGAGCCGGGGAGATGAAAGCTGACAGGGCGCTAAATTCAACTAGTTTCGATATATCCGCGCCTTTATTCCATTCATCCCCGTCTCGTATGTCGGCCAGGGTTTCGCCAGGAAACTCGTCGAAGAGGAGCGTCGTGGGCCAGGCCGCGGAACGACGGAACAACAACGCCGGCGGCCGGCAGCAGCAGTGGATGGTGTCCATGGAGGATAGCATGCGTCACGGGAACGCGGTTACCACGCAGACTACTCTCGTGAGTATCCTTTCGTCTTTTTACTCTCCTTTTCTCCGCTCTTCTCTCCTACGATAACTCAGCCTGCTTGCGACCAGCGGGGGACCGCAGCGTACGTAACGCAGATTGGCGCCCGGGCGCTCGTAATCCCGCGACTTTCTCGTCGACGCTCGTCGTAACGATACCGGTTTACGAGTCAACCGCATAAAATCGAAACCACCGTGCTTGATAAGCCCCGATTTGAGCGAGGCTTCGATCTACGACGTGCTACGAGAACTCCCGCGTGATTCCATTGAGAATTGAAATTTTCCGAGTAGAACTTTGGAAGAACATCTTGATCATTTTGTAACAGGCGAATTGTAATGTAATAAGGTGTCTCAGATTTCTTTTATGCAATTCTTGAAGCAATTTGGATTGTTGCAATAAAGACGTCGACAGTTTTCGAGTTATATCGTATACGAGCGATTGAAAAGACAAAGGGTCTTTATTCTTACCTTTTAAATAACGAAAACTTTATTGCTCCCCTAAGTGCGAGTAAATTACTTTGTTAAAGAGTAGGAAATAAAGTTTCACAGTATAATGTATCTGTAATAAATAATGGACTTTTATTCGCCATTTAATTTCCAGCACGTTCTTTCTTTTTACTTAAGCAGAATTGTAATTTGAGAGATGTTTAATTAGAAATATAATTAATGGAATAATAAATTGAATATTAGGCCATGAATAACACAAGAAATAAGAAGTGTACCACCTTTCAATCGAAGCGTTTTAAATCTAATTTTCGTAGTTTTGATTAAAATTTTATTTTTACTTGTAATTAATGTAATTATATTAAGTAAAAGGAAAAACTGTGCACCTAAGCAAAAGAATCAATTAGCATTACGGAAAAGAAGCTTACAGGTATTTTTTTTAAGTAAATACTGTAGTTATTTATTTATTGCGAAGAATATTCCTGGCTGGGATGATTGACAAGTAATACGAAAATATTATTAAGCACCGAGATTTATTTTGACCGAAAGATGGAACTTCTTATTCCATGGAAAACAATTAATGTTAGGATGTAATGTGAAATGTAAGAATGCAAGAAAGAACGATAAATTTTTTTCACGGGAGGGAAAGAACATTTCTCTCGACAAAATTACTCGAGCAATTTTCGGGGAATTCTGTCGTGACTTGATAAATTTCGGTAGCCGAAAACCCGCCACCAGCGACCGTACGGTTGGGAGAACGGGACCGTGGAGTCGTTGCGGTTGGCCCAGCCGCCCAGTCCGCCCAGCAAGTTCGCCAGCCTGCCGTACGACGGCAAGGTGTCCTTCAACTGGATCCCGCCGCGTACGAATCCGAGCGCGGCGGAGAAGCACCGGGAGGTGCGTCGCCGTTCCTCGGAGGAGTGCCTGGAGGATGGCGGGGGCAGCCCCGACCGCGGCAGCCACCACGCGAGGAAGCATCAGCAGCGCCAGCAGAACGAGATCACGAAGTCGAGCAGCGTGGAGGACCGTCTGTTGATGAACAGGTCGGACAAGGAGTCGACGCGACGCAGTCGCAACGACTCGGACTCGAGCGAGGGCCGGTTCTCGCGGAACTCCGAGTCCGAGAGCCGGTCCTCGATACCGCGCTCCAGCTCGGTCAGTGTCGAGCGGTTCTCCATGCGCGCCAACTGCGACTCGTCGGACTTCTCGCGCGCCAACTCCACGTCGAACGAGCGCTTCCACTCGGACTTCTCGATCGCGGTCGCGAGCGCGAGCTCGAACGATCACGTCTCCGTGCCGACCTCCGAGCCGTTTTCCATACGCAACCTCGACTTCGTTTCGTTCGCGTTGCCGCGCGCGGACTCGAGCGAACGCTTCTCCGCGCCCACGTCCGACCGCTGTTCCGAGGAGCGCTACTCCGACCTCTTCTCCACGCGTAACTCCGACTTCTCCGCGCGAAATTCGGCCGACTTTAGGACGCAGTCCGAGGAGGAGCGCTTTTCCGACGACTCCCTGGAGGAGCTATTGCCGCCACCGCCGCCCATCAGCAAGAGACACTCTATCGCATGGGAGGTCTCTCTGGAGGACGATCCTTTATACGCACCCGGCAGCACCAAGGTTGTCGGGAGAAGACGACGAAAGAGCAGCGATGTGTCAAGTTAGTATCTTTTTTTTTTTTTCGAAAAAGGATAATAGTACAACACAATTTTTCATAACAGATTTTATTATTTAAAAAGATTTTGATTCATATTTGCTAAGAAGATTGTATAATATAATTCTGTCGTAAGAAAAATTACGTTTCTTTCTATGTTAAAATTTTTTTAATTCAATAAACATGATGTATACAAACAAAATCACTTCTTAGTTTGAATTTCAAAGAAATGGAATTAGAAGGAGTGCGCGTCAGGAAGTAAGGAATCGATTGGTTTTTTTCAAGGTGTAGGTTCCGCGTCGAAGTTGCGCGACTTCGACGACTGGCAGGATCAGCGATTGTCGACGACCGATGACGATCTGATCTCGCCGTATTCGGACTCGTCTACGAACGAGCTAGATCAGATACGGCCGCAGGAGCTCACGAAAAATGGCACCTACGTCATACGACGTGGCCGCAAGAAGGAGCGCAAGGTTCTTCCGAAGACGCCGACCAAGACCAAGAGCCTGTCGTTCGAAAACGGCGAAGATGGCGGCCGATTATCGGATGTGAAGCGATACTCGAGCACTTTCGACAACATCAAGAGCCTGCTGAAGGAAGGCAAGCTGGAGGGTCTGAACGAGCCGCCAGCGGAATTTGCGCTTCCGGTGCCGCCGGACCTCATCCGGGTCGTGTCGATGCCGGCGATTAACAACGACGCCAGTAATCGGGCTCAGCTGGAGATCACCGTAGAAGAGGAGGAGACGTTCGACGTTTTGGACAAGGACAAGGAACGCGACAACATCGAACTACCTCGGCTACCACCATCGCCGGTCGAGGACGATCAAGTAGGTCCTCGTTCGGATCGATCGAGAGACTGCAACGGCGTCCCAACGGCGCCCAACTTGGCGGATCTCGATATCGCCAGGTCGTCCACGAACAACGCGCTCGCCGAGCCGAGGAAAAAACTCACGAGCGCGGTAAGCGACGAGCGACTGGCCTCCAAGATCCCGGTGAACTTGTTGATTGAGGATCAGATCGTAAAGAAGGCGCTCAAGGAGAATCGCCGTCAACTGGAAAAGGTGAGCGACGCGATCAAAGAGATCGAGAGCGTGAAGAACAGTGAATCCTATTGCGAGAGCAAACGTTGGCGAAATGGCGACCTGAAGCAGAACTCGAAGCGAAGCAGCTTCGATAACGAATTTCCGTCGATTCACGACGGCCGGAAACCGGTGACGATCGAGGGCAGCCCCTATGATGGTAGGACGCGCGGCAGGCAGCAGCAACATCAGCAACAGCAGTACAGCTCCGACTCCGAAACGTCGAAGGCCAGCTCGGACGTGGACTTCGCGGATCGGAGAAAATTGAACGGCGCCACGGACGTCGTCTACTCGTCCGGCAGGCGGTTGCACCAGAACGGTATCGAGAATCACAAGAACGATCAGAAACAGATCGAGAACGTGATCGACGCTATTCTGGAGGACTCGAAGAATCCGGAATTTCAGGTAGGACTGGGACCAGGGAGTTCCATCATCCCATCCTTAGAATATATTATAGAAATATTGTAGAATAGAATATCACTAATTAAATATATAATGTAGGCCAAAATTAGAATCTATAATTTTTTGTCAAAATTAGACTGGATTCTAATTTGTCCCTCAAAGGTTTTCTATGCGGGATGAGGTACGCGTAACTATGTAATCAAATATTTTGCTTTACTTCGCGCGTCCGCGTCGCTTAAAATGCCGACGCGAAAGGACGAGGCGGAAATAAGAGAGTCCGCTCTTATGGCGGGGGATGCTAAGGTGCATCTGCGTCGTAAAAAATGCAAGGGCGGAGGATACACGGCCGGCGGTGGTACCACACGCGCGCGATGGTGAAAAGGTGCCGAGCAGCTGAGACCGGAGCGGTCCGCCCCATCTATAAATTGGTAGCATTACCTCTATAACATAGGATTCCATTAGCGATGCCGCGCCACGATCACATTTTTCGTCGTGAAATGTGCTGGTATCCGCGCGTGCGGCCTGCCTCCCGCACGCGAATCCGTTTTTACCGATTCACTTCCCACGTAATTAACTCCAGCGAAAGATTTTAATTCTTTATCACGTAATGTATGTTACACAACGTTGGACCAAGAGTATCTACTAATATCTTTAATTAACGTGCTCAGTTTTCGGGAATATTTCAAGTAATTAGTTTTTTACGTTTCTGTCAAAAGTTATAGTCGCGGTAACTGTAATGCGTGCGGGCACATAAATCGCGATCGTAATTTCTTGGTTTCAATGAAAAATTTAAAAGTAATCAATTGCTCACGTTTCAACTGGTCTTCGATCTGCTGAAAATACCTCTCGAATTCGGAACCATTAATTATCCCCTAACAAATACGCTGAAAAATCATTGAGGCGAATGATCCTTCATATATTCATACTCGTATGTCCATGAAGATTCTTCATTGATTAACCGGTTCGAACTAGTTTCATTGAAAATTCGCATTCGCCAGCTTTTTAAAAGTTTCGATCTGAAATTAAATCTCGACTAGACATCTCACAATTTTGTTCACAGCGCGATATAAATCAGATCAAATGTAGCAATCAAAATTGATCCGCGATGAATGAAATAAAGACTTAGAAATAGATTTCTCTTTTCGGAAAATGAAATAAAATCTGAACATCCCTCAAATACGTTACGGATGAGTTGCCGTGTGGAACGAGCCCATTCGCCAACAAAATTGACAAGACCTCTTGATCTCGGGATTACCTTCGAGACCGTTAGTCTGTTCTGAACTACAGTTTACTGTACCTCGGCAGGTGAGCGTTGACGTGATGGAGTTTCCGCCATTGCCGCCCTCGCCCGTCGAGGAAGCCGACGAGGAAAGCTGCTCGGACGTCGGCCAAAGCGCCATGATGACGCCACCAAAGTCCAAAAGTCACAGCAGCCGGCCCGTGGAGTACAGGCCGAGGGTGCCACCGCATCGTGTTCCGCCAGTTATCGACCCGAAGGAGCAGGCTTCCTTGAATACCAGGTCCATGGATGCCGGCTTTACCAGGGGGAGACGTACACCGACCACCAATAATTCCAGGCGAGAGGTGAGTTTGTTTTGAAATATTCAATCGAGGATACAACGTTTATAGTCCCGACGAGGATTAACAATCGGACTTTTCTCATTTCATATACACGCCAAAGACAATATTTAACTGACTGAACGAATCTTAATCTTTATTACTTTTAATAAAGTTTGAATATTTATGGGCATTTTTAGGAATATTTAGAAAATTAAATTTTTTTCTGTCAGATATTGTTTATAAAAATAATAATTTTATTGATATGAATATTAATGTAATATTAATATGAAAGATTAATATAATATTTGGGAAACTTACAATCTTATATGAAATAACATTTTGTTCTTCTTTCTTAACCATTCAATGTCTCATCACATTATAAATTTTTGATGAATCAAAATTTCTTTACGACAAAACTTTAAAATTACTTGGTAACTCGGAAACGTCTTCTTTATCAAACAATAACGATGGTTGAGCTTGCTCGTTTATGTTTAGGATAATCCTCTTACGCACTTAAGCGAGAATAAATTTGAAATTTTATCGCAGTGTCTTTGAATAACGTTAACTATTTTTGCCATTTGCAACTTTGTTTCTCTTTAATATAACTTCGTATTTTTTTAATTTGATTTATTTCTCTGTTAAATAATAAATAAAGAATTTAAAATTAGTTTATTGAAGAAAATTTAAAAATATTTGTAATTGACAATGTTTTTAAAAACGTTTCAATATTTGTAATTTCTCCAATGTTGGTTAACATTATGTATATATTGTATATTTATGTTTTTTTCTGAACATTAAAATTTCTTTTTGTATTTCCTTTTTTAATTAAAATTTCTCAAATGAAAAAATCTATAATATTTTAGTTAGTTTCTTCTTATTTTATTATTGCTTTGTACTTTTGATATGAAATACTTTTTACATATTGCATTGTCGTATTTGTAAATACGTGGAAGACTTAATTTAAAAAATGTTTAGACGCTCGCTATCACATGAGAAATGCTCAAAATGCTTGAGAATAATATCCAACCGCGGTACAGAAGAGATAAAAGACAGCAGCACGAAGTAAATATGCGAAGAAAACGAGAAATGCTTTTGGCAATAAACAAGCTGGCTACAATTTCACACGTAGTCATAATAAAATTGTACAACGTATTTCCATTGTATCCCGAAGGAATTTCCATGTTAAGTGGAACGTTCAACTGGCATAAATTGCGCGGCCGCCGATGGCATTCGATGACGCGGAGAGATATAACATCAGAAAACCTGTACGTATTCGTACAGATTTATTCATGCACTCGATGTCGCAGAACTTTACAAATATTCAGCATAAATAGATGCGTCAATATCGCATGGACATGATAACATATTGAATTCGACATTTTAACTAAACTAGAATAATTTACAACGTCGCGGAATTTACGCAGAAGAGATAATTAATTTTAATTATCATAGTATAATCGTATATGCAAATAACACATGATTCTATTATATACATATAATATGTATATTATATATACATAATTTGTTATATACACATTGTTGATTTATTTCATTATATATATAAGTACATGTCCATATCATTTTACACATTATTCATACTTTTTTATTTTTTTTTTTACGCTTGATAATTACACAGTTCAACGAAAGCAAGTTTTTTTCAAACTCAGAAGATTAATTCCCAGTGAGCTAAGTGTTCGCAGTATGTCAACAGATTGCCAGCAAATTTAATCAGAAATTGCTGGCAAATTGGCATCAATTGTGTCTACATTAAGCTCATGTTTTGCCGGTCGAGCTTGCTAACGTAACTTGACAACAAATTAGCGGCAGAATCTGTCAAATAGATTTTGCTCTATTTCTGACATAAATCTTAAACCATGTAGCAAACATATCGAAATCTATTCGCTTTTTATTATCAATTTATCGTGATGTTTTGTCGACAAACTAGAATTGAGTCGAAAAGACTCCAAGAATTAATTATTCTTTATTTCTCGAGTCTTTTATTAGACTACTTAATCAAATTATATTAAATATAATTATTAAACTGAGATTACACTTGAGTAATCATATAATCTGTGTTGCTCTTTGTGTATTGATTCTATAAATTTTATTAGCACATATTTTTATACTTTAAATGTTTATTTAAATAATATTAAGTTAAAAAATAATGAGAAAATGTAAGGGATAATTTAATCTCGTTATAATTTTAATAGAGTCAGCGGTCTCGGAAGCGATCTATCTTTCTTAAAAAATTCAATTAAATAATCCCGACGAGAAAGAATTCAAGTATAACATTATCGAATTAAAGTCAGGTATTTCGCGTATTCCCTTGAAACAATAACGAGAGTTCGCTCCGACATCGATATCCTTGAGGCGAACTATACATAGAGTCCAATAGCCGAATCAATCTACTTTGAGGATCGCTTGGACAATGCGCGTCTTCCCGTACCTGCGACACCGGAAATGGACGGGAAAGGGATGGAATGCTTTGTGCCGAAGGCTAGATCAAAGGCAGGATAACGGAGAATGTAAAGGATGAACCAAATGACTCTCTCGGGTTCGTTATAGATTGCGAAACAAGGAAACATATGCGTACAACGCTTCTGGGAAATAAGTGTCTTCTTCCGCGACCTCTGCACTAATTTTCCCTCATTTAGTTGGCTCGTTTGCCGGTATTATAATTCCAACGAACAGCGTTTTCCATGTAATTTTTGCGTCGGTGGCGTCTTCCCCGGGCACCGCTCACGGCAAAAAAGAATTTTTGCACAGAATACGTGTACCTTTTAATTATATATATACACACAGAATAGTAATATATAAAAGTAATGTAAAAAAAGTATAGATAAAATAACACATGAGCAAGTGTAAAAATAATATACTTTAAATTTATGCATTAGATTTCTGGAAAAAAAAAACATTTTTTAAATTTTTTAAAAATAAGTTTTTGTCAGAATAATAAATCTTTGAAGTCTTAGACTTTCAAAATTTACATGTTAGAAAAGATGTGCACTTTTGTCAATACTTCTGAAGTGTTCCAATTTGTATAAAAAATATAAGAAGAGAGTTTTCCAAGAGATTATAAAATTATATTAAAATTGGGAAAAGTTTTGAAATTTATTATATAGAAAAATTATGTTGAAAAATTTTTAAAGAGAAATTATTCCTTGGAAATACATAAAAACACGATCCTAATGAATCTAGTTGAGCGGGACTCGTTTATCACATGTTAATTCACGTTTACAAGTCGGATTACAAATCGACAGCGCCACACGAGTCATCAGGTACATTGATGTCTTGATTACACAGCTATCAGTGTGCGTCGCGAGACAATACGGTCCCCCTCGTTTGGAACCCCGATCTTTTCGAATGTGTCGGGTTCTCTCCCTTGCGATTGGCACCCCTTGGAAAAAGCGGCGAGTGAAAACGCAAAGAGAACCGTTCTTTCTGCCGTTGTCGCGTGCACATTGTCTTTTCGTAGATCGACCGGGAAGCTGCGAATGGATAAAAAGGGGATGGCCCTTTCCGGAGAAGCAGGAGGGGAGAAGAACGAGCTAGAAAGGGACGCTAGTGAATGGAGGACCCGAGAGCCGTGCGTGTATTCCTACGATAAATAAAATGTCCACGTCTGTCCGCATTGTGCGTAATGAAAAGTAACAGCGAGCTTCGAGCGGGGGTGGACACACACTGGGGTAGGATGCGAGTGCAAACGTGCGACGACAACGAGTGCCCCTGTCGTCACGTAAATTGTGGGCGCGTTTCGCTCGATACAGGAGTACCTGGGAATTTCCGAAATTAAGGGAGAGGCGTTTGCAAATGATAAAAAAATAACAATTTAACATTTTTCTTTTTTGTGCCTGAAACAACGAAACGTTGCAATCGAGTTTAGGACTCTCTACATATTCAAATACATATCAGCGAGTGCATGGTCGATTTCTTTTCTGGAACACCTCGCGACAACATATCTCCTCCTAACTTGTTTCCTCCGCCCTCGACTTCAAATATACATGTCAAACAGATTTATTCTGTTTCCGACATTTAAAATTTCTTTGCCCCTGTGATCGATCGTCGTTCTGCAATTCTTATCGCAAACTTCGCAACAACATTTTGCATACTGTCCGTTTGCTTCTTTTCTTTTACATTTATTCGTAGAAAACACGTTACACCATAAAAATGAAAGATCTTGATATGTTACGTAAGAGAAAAAGAGTGAAAGAAGAGAAATATTTTTGCACATACAATGATAAAAGTATGGAGAAAAAAGACGACTGATATATTCAACATTGTTAATAATAAATGTGAAACTTTTGTACACGTACCAATATTCACAATACTTAAAAATTTATTTTTATTATTATGTAATAATTATGCTGCACACGGAGAATCGTAAAGTCAAAAATATTTCTTTTTAGAAAAGATTTTCAATGTATCAATCAAAATGGATTTAAATTTGAAAGAATTAAACATTCTTGTAACTGATTCTATCTTACAATTCAAGAATCATGCGCAAAAAAATGCAGCTACTGCAGCCTCCCGCGAAATTATTTGATTCCGTGATCGAATCGATACGTCATTACAAAAGGTCCTTCTACGGTGTGCTTGATCATCGAAATGGACATTTATTGCTGGAATGACATTTTTCCAGTGCAGTAATCCACGAGTGGTATATATCGAGGTAGAATACTATTCCGTGGTGAATAGCGAAGTTTTCGAAGCTTAATTTTCCTTGATATTTCAGATCACTTCTGATATTTGTAACTTTAATAGAACCAAAAGAGTACAACATATTTCTGTAACTTTTTTAATTTATTGTAAAAGTAGAAATTTATCGAGAGGATTTTACTTCAAAAGAAATTTCACGGAATTACAAAATTTTATTCGGCACAACTCTAATAAAATCATCATGAGCGACTAAGTCAGACTGAAAATATGTCGCATTGTAAAATTTACATAAAATATTATATGTATATGTTTATATATCGCTACTTAACATTTATTCTATTTATGTAAAACAATAGAGAAAAATAATTATTTAATTGTATATTTCAGATGTTAGATATTAATTAATCAGAGAAAATCAGATAAAATTTTTCGAAATACAAATACGATAGTACCACGACAACCGTGTGATTTTCAGGGTATGAAAAAATTCTCTCCGTGTATAGAGTATTGTTAGTATTATGCACCCCTAGTGAGGCGGAATTGGAATGGAAGCTCGTCATAAAAAACGCGGAAGCAAAGGGCCGAGGGCGAAACACGATGGTATGAAATTCGGTGGTAATATATTGCCGTAAATATTGGCAATTTTTTCCGATGATCCGTCCTTGGAACCGGTACTCGAAACGCAATACAAAATAAAAATTTGAACCGGTACTCGGAAGAGTGCGGATCTAACCAATCTCCGATACAGCTTCCCGAGCAAAAGGTTTCAACGTAGAGGACTCCTTTGCAGAGGAGGGATCGGAAAGATCACATCGTGCATTCTTGTAATCCGTCGCGTGAGATAGAATTCAATCCGCGCGAATTTATTATATGCAATATATTATAAAAATACAATTTTATGGCTCTACGAAGTACTCTTAAATTACCGCATAAAAGTTTGCTCCTTCCGGGTAGACATTAAATCTTATCCATAAAATTTTTCCGTTCGAAACCTGAGTCATTAAAAGAGAGTAATGATCAACAGCTGATCCTTATTTTTCAATTAATCTTAAGTAAACTACTTGAACAGAATTTCAATTCGCGGCTTAATTGCCGAGATATTCAACTTCGAAAACTAAATATCGACTTAAAATTCCATTAAAGTAAAATCCATTTGAAAGCTTTCAAGCTTTCGAGCTCGGCCCCTAAAAATCCATAAATATATTTGATGTAGAAAAAGTTGCGAAAAATATATCAGTTTTTCCTTATATACGTCGTTTTAGCGGCGTATATTTCATCAATGTGATTTTTTTAATAAAATAAATCGTTGGGTCAGACTTTCAGCGAATCGATTATGCATAGATTCATTCGGCGGAGCCAAATTATTTCTGCGTTATAACCCGTGGTGTATTGAAAGAAAGCGGATATCTTATGCAGCTTGAAAAGGATCCTAGTTCGAAAGATGAAAAGAAGGAAGGCGAACGAACTGATTCCCCCTTCTCTTCTTTTATCCCCTTCGTCTCGTATTATCCCTGCGATCGAGTATACCTTTCAATCACGTTATGAGAATCGCGAGAACGTATTTCGAGGACCATGATCTCCGAGCTGATCGCTCTTTTATAAAACGCAACACGATTTCCCTGTTTATTTATACCGCTAAAATTCGGTTCTCCATAATCCTTTGAATCTTAAAGTCTAAGTGACACAAAAATAATTTAATGTTAACGTCTTCTTATTAGATTTCAATCTCGTATTTTGTTAATGTAACATACAAAATAGATATATTTTTTCCTCTTAAGATTGCCATCCATTTCGTGATAATTTCACGCAAGAGCGTTATCTATCAATCCTTTGTCATGTGATACGTGTTTATGCACGTTCTTTTTACTTTGTTACATTAGCGAAACTTCACTCAACGAGTTATTGTACCTCGAGTAGATAGACAACAACTTCGGTTGTCCTACAAGAATAAAAAGGGATGAAAGACAAGTTGCAGCGCGAAAAATTTAGAGGAAGAGGGAGCGAGAGAGAGAGAGAGAGAGAGAGAGAGAGAGACGTATTTTTATATGTACACGTTCAAATATACATTTAATTTATTTATTTTTTTAGATTTTCATCCAACAATGATGACGCGCCTTCCTAATTACTTTCGAGTTGAAATGCTTAATTGGAAAAAAGAGAAAACATGCGACGATCTCTTCGACGAATAAATAATTCGATTTTACTCATTACGAGCTCTAGTCGCAAACCGATTTCCGGTCGCTCGCTAGGAGTCGACGAGGCTGTGTGAATGAAAATGAGTGCGAAGTCGCGCCAAGGAAAGCCGAGCTTTCGATGCGATCTTATGTTAATGAAATGAATAAGTTTGTACTCTTCGGGCGCCGAGATTCCGTTTTAATTGGCGCGGACACTCTCGCTCGGTCAATGTATGCTAAGAAATTTTTGTACGAACAAGTTACTCTCTTCTATGAATAGACTACATGATCTCACTTCTAATTCTGAAGTCTAATATTAGTGAAAACTTTTAGAGTGTAGAACAGAGATATTTTCTTCCGAGGGAAAAGTTTTCAAAGATTTCGCTGTGCACAATATTTGCAAAATCAAATTGTACTTTTTCTTGTACTATCGTCTGAGACACTATGGTCTCGTGTGGTCTCTTTTTTATCTTTAATTCTTCGACGATGGGGGCTTTTTAACAAAGTCACTTAGAAAACCTTGTTTTTCCTAAGGGTCTTACTTGGGTTGATGACGATTTCTTCGAAACGATAATGTTCGTGCGGTAGAATGTGAACAAACATTGATAGTGAGTCTTAAAGGAACGAAAACACAATTTATACGCCGTCAGTCGACTTGGTATCTTCGTCCGAAAATCTCGCGCGCACCGAGATGCTTTAACGGCACCGTATTACTCTGCGGACAAAGAGAGAAGTTTGTCTGGATTATACGAAGAAAGCGATGGGATGGATAGGGACGAAGAACTATAAGGAGTACGAGGAGGGCAGGCGTGGGAAGGAAGACGAAGGAGTTTGGCTGAACTACGTAAAGTTTTCATTAGGGATATTGGCCACCTTTTTCTCCGGCCGTCCTTTCCACTAGCTTTCACCACGCCGGCGAATGAAGTCGAGCGTTCAGTCGCGGTAATTTTAATACAACAACGAGAAGGAGGAATCCCGCCAGAGGATTCTCGAAATAATCGGATACAACGCTAATCCGTCAGCTATGATACAACTCCCTCTTATTTTTGCTGTCTTAACCGTTTAATTGTCACAGCTATCAAATATTATGAGTCTCAAGATTCTCATATAATAAAATTTGCAAAATGTGTTTTATAAAATTTGTGCAGGATTAATCTTAAAAGGATGATAAACGATCTCTTAATAAATTTGAAACTTTATAAAAGATTTAATCGTTCTCAGATTTTAATAGTATTTTTCTAATTTTTTACTTAGAATCATATTTCTCTGTCTAAATATGATATTGCTGAGGAATTCTGGCGCATATTACAGAAACACTAAAAATACATTATCGCATTATTAAATGGGCTTGCAATTCTTCGGAAAAGGAAAGATTTTTCATGAAGAAAACGCGGCGCATTTAGTTGTTAATTATTGCCACGGGCGGTCTCGCAATAAAAGTTGTGGCAAGACGAAGCGACGAACTTTCGCCCACTGAATTTCTAGCATCGCCGCGCCGGCAGTGCTCGAATGGTGCGATAACAATGATTTACGGCGCAATAATTATCTGTCTTGCCGGTCGTAGCCGAGCGCGGATTCTTACGTTCTTGATGAAGGGCCGACCTTCGTAGTTCTTCTCTTTGTTTTTTTTTTTTCTTTTCCGAACCGCAATAACGCACAATTTTGTCGAAAAGTTATCACTTGCGCGAATATCGTTGCGCTCAATTTCGGTCGGAAATTATTGCAACGTCTTATAGGATTATACTTTGGTAATTTGAAGTTACTTGCGGTAACTAGCATCAATTAGGGGGAATTAATACTATACTATAACTTGCTCTTGGATATAACATTTCTTAAACAAAAATATAACTTTGAAAATACACGTGTAAGCTAGAAAGTATTTTCTATCTAAAGGAAGACTTTACATGCTACTTTAGAAATTCTTTTCCAAGATTTAAATTAGGCACTTATTTTATTTCGAGATAGTTCACCAAAATGTATTTTCTCATTAAAGAAAAAAAAAATCGTCCGTTTTGTAGGTAACACGGAATACCTATTCTCGAACACAATTAATCTAGTAATCTTGATAATATCTCTTCATTACATTTTATAATGAGATTAATTTCAGATTAGATTATTATATTTTAGCACATATATATTTCGCCAAAGTGTATGTTATCATTAATTAAATGTCCTTTCGTTTCGCAGGTGCCCGTGGAACGGAGAACTCTGCCCACCGATTTACCAGGACCATCTCGTCGACGGCCGTTCACGAAAAGACACTCGCCATCGGCGGAGCCGTGTTCCTCCGGGGGTAGCAGCGGCGGTGGTGGTACAGGCGGCAGCGTCGTTACCGGCACCGGTTCCGGTATGCAGACATCGTGTTCCCTGCCGGAGACCCCGGTGTTCGCCAGGGGCAGCGACATCCCCAGAACGCCGCAACACGCTGGCAATCCCACGCAGTCGAGGCGACAACCCGGCTGGTACGCACCAACCACAGCTACCGGGTGAGCATCGACAACCCCTTTGTTTTCACTTGAAAAATAAAACAAAAAAGATATTAATTTTCTAGTCGAAAGTCTTTAAATAAACAGAGATTATATAACTATTTCTTTTAATAGAAATACTTTATTGAAATTGTAATAAATAACAATAATTATCTGAAAAGTTTAAAAATGAGAGCAATATACTTGGTTTATTATTTATTAAAATTAATTTGGACTTTTTAAAAATATATTTCTCATACGTTAGTCACGCTTTACTGATGTTTTTTCGTTACTTTTAGCTATCGACGGAACAATCCCGGTCTGGAACAGGCCATAATCGGCACTGAGCTTCTCCGGCTGGCGGGCGGCCCGAACCGTGGATGGTATCCCACCAGGAAGACAAACCAGCCGCGGCCGGCGTCGATCGAGCACCTCGAGCGGCTGAATAATGCTTATGACGCGCGGTTACCGGGCACCGGAGACCAGAGGAAGCCGCTGACTCTGCCCACGAACATCACGCCCAACAAATACTTCGGCCAAAGTAAGCACAGCTCCGCCTCCAGCACTCGTGAGGCGCTACGGAGGGTCACTAGCTTGCTCATCAAGAAAGGTAAGCGCCGGGGATTCGCGCTGTTAAAAAGAGAAACACCACGCCTGAGCCATTCGGCGCGTGGCGTAGTCAGGAAAACACGACGTCGTCGGCAACTGTGAAATATCACGGATCCCATTTGCGCTCAAGATGAATTTCACGGTTCCGTTTCCGTTTTTTTTTTTCTTTTTTCTCGGCAGTGCTATTATGAATTTGTGCGATCAAACAAGCTTTCAGAGATGCGCAAATGGACATGAAAGATCTTTGACATAAAGTTTTGTAAATTTTAAAACGTTAGCAGTACTCGTAATAGTATTGCTGGTGGACCGTAGAATGTTACTTGGAACACAAATGTGGACGTGGTTTTTAGGTTGCCATGTAAAGAGATACTGTAAGCGATAAGTGACAATTTTTGTTGAACTATTGTATAATAGATTGTGTATTTTTGATGTCATCACGAAACAATTTATTTCAATCTTAAAGATACATGCATTAAATTAAATTAATTTTTTTTATAAATATTGTGTTGCTTCTCTGTACATTATTATAAAACAAATTCTTATTAAATCAGTACGTATTTGATTTTCTTGTGAAATAATTAAAAATTTTATAATAAGGAAAATTTTTAAATGATGTAAAATTTTGTTATTAAAATATTAAAAGAAAAATTTATCTATCTGTTATATTTTATCGATTTCTTAATAGTAAGAGCAAATGTAGTATATATGTAGTGATTGTACTTATATAATTATTTAATAACTTGTTTCATGCATGTTTAATTTAAAAAAATTTATATATGTATATCTTTGATTAACCAATATTTTCAATTGCAATTGTCATAATTGCGCTAACAAATCGCTTACGTCGTGTTTTCTAAAGATTTCGCTATTTGAAAGCCCGTAATCTTTGATAAGTAACCTGCGAAAGAGTTTTCTAACTTGTATCGTGTGTGACCTTTCGTGGCATTTGAGTGCCACTGACTATCTAATTCTTTAATCTTATGTCTCTTTAATATCTTGGAATGCTTGCTTCTAAGTAACTTACTGCTATAATCATTCAGAAGTTTATGTCTATGCATATGTTAATTATTCAATGTGCGATCAGTGTCCCAATATTCCTTCTACACTAGCATCAATGATAAACTTATAGAATTTGGCATCAAAATATATATTAACACATTTTTTCATACGTAATGTTGATTGAAATATACTTGCAATGATCGAGCCTTAAACAAGTAAAAATTTTTTTATTAATTCATGCGTGTAATTTTTTTTGTGTCACTTTTTTCAAATATATATATCTAACTTTTTTGTATCTCTTTTGTACACGTTCTGACGTCTATTGCATGTAGCATTTTTGCAATATCTTTAATCTTTTCCGTGGAATAATCTTTACTTTAATTATTACACTTTATTAGGAACGTTAATGTATCAATCAATGCCTTTAGGTAATTTAGAAATAAGCTGCATGTTTAACATGTAGTTGACACATTGTGATACAAGATACAAGAATATTGTGATTAGAACCTTAAATTTTTTATTCACGAATGTTAAATATATGCATAATCCAATAACGCAAATTGCATCTTTAGAATACAGTAGTTTTTAGATATTATTTCATACACAAAATATAACTTTAACTTAAAATCCGGAGAAAGATTATTACCGACTGTTGAATTATATCAATCGTCGATAACTTTGTCCAATTATACATTTTTATACTTAAATATTTTATGACAATATAAAACACACATTTTCTGCAAATTATAATTATAATTTATATAAGAAATATTCAATAAGTCTATTTGTCTTTACGTTTTTTGCAATTAAAATCTTTTCTCTCTTATAGTTATTTAATTTCTTTGAAGTAACAAGATGGGGGGAGAGGGATTTCAACTAATATGAACAGATTTAATATCTTCATTTCTCATCGCAATATCGTATAGAAATTAAATACATTTGATTTCTAGAGAACCTAGGGAATATTTCTTGGCAAATGGCATTGCTGTACGTTTTCCTCTCCGCAACGATCGTGCGACTTTTGCCGCACCACGTGTTTCGCGGAGCTCTGTAACGTGGCGCTATCTGACAGCATCTCCGCGAGTGATTTTCCAGTTGAATGTAACCGACCTTGAAAGCTCGTCCGCGCGGTTAGAGAGGGCGGCAGGAGGGAGGGAGAGCGACAAGGCCTCGGCCATGTTACACGTTGCGAGTCGTCCCGCGCTCCTCTACCCCGATCAGTAACGTAACTGATGAAACTAGCACCCTTCTTTTCATTTCCTCTTTATCTGAAGAGGTCTTTATCGAATTAAAAGCTTCAGTTGAAATTAGTAAGTTCAACGTAATTTTTTTACCGATACTAAATTACATGCATACATAAAATATTTTATACACAAATATAAATACTTTCATATTTTTTATTCACATTTTTATGATGCACATCGACAGTGCTTCTCTCGATTATATTTTGTAAGTTTCTGATGTTTTTTGCTTTTTTCCTCGTAGCTGAACGTTCCTTTTTCTGATGAGCATCGAGGATAAAATCTGCATCATCGATTATCTTCTACAACACTTCATCGCAATGCACACGAATATGCATCTTACAGCACAGTTTATTATAGTTTCTCCTCGTTGTAGTTAAGAAAAATAAATGCTAGAAATTTGCAAGGGAAACTCAGGGGTTCCGTGGCTACCTGCGCCCAATGAGCGACGTCGTGTTCAAGCGGATAGACAAACGGGTACGAGGAGAGATGGCGGGGGAGGCGCGCAGAGGGTACGCCACATTGTGCGTGGGACATCCCCGCGCGCGCAAGCCAGTGAGCGAGCGAGCGGGTCCGCCGCTCCGGAGGTGTCTCCTTCACACCCGAGGGTTCCCGTTATTGATTCGTCCGACGGGAGGTTCATCCGCGAATGTTTCCGCGTCCGCCGATTCGGCCGCCTGCGCGCGGCTCGTCTATACACCTCGTCAAATTTTCAGACTCGTCGCAAAGCGCGGACTTCGGACCTAGAGAAAAGCACTACACGGAATTAAAAGTGGGAGGGCAGAAAAGGAGAAAAGAAGGGAGATGGAGAGAATGAGAGAAAAGAGTCCGGTTCGATAGATGCAGTCACTTGAGAATCTCTAAGAACCGGATGTTCTGCGGAGCATCAGTCCTAACTCTGGGATAATTTTGCTTCTGTTATTATTATTTTTTTTTATGGAACTAGCAAAGGCGTATCTACGTTGACTAAGATGTATCCGCGAAATTAAGATATTGACGCTTTTCAAGTTACGAACGATTAAGAGGAAAGAAGAGATACGCGCCGAAGAAATGCACCGAGGCAAAGAAAGTTCTTTATCTCTTCGTTCATTTACGCTAGTAATGCACTTACGATGGAACTTGTAGATTCATTTTTTTACTTGCATCTTACTCGTCGTCGAGTAGACGGCGACGACTTCTTTTCCTCGCGGCGGCGTATCGACACCGCGCTCTAAAAATAACCGTTAGCGATAACACGCGACATTTAATGCATTCGCGACATTATGTGCGCTCCTTTTTGACAAGAGTCGTTGCTCCCGTGCTGTCGTTTCGATGAAATTATTCACTGTGCTCTCAACTACTTCTCGTTACTCAATAAATATCTCTGACGACTTAAATATTAATTTATTCGTTAGCTATTTCTTTATTCAAGTAGGTTTTATGTGAAATCGAAATAAAAAAAGGTAACTTTCTTCGCTTAACATCCTTCTTCCACGCGCGCAAGTATTGCAAAGGGACACAAGTTGCACTTGTATTTCAGCGTCATGAAAGTTGTTAAATCGACACGCGATTATTAGCTTTGCGAGAAAGAAAATTAACTTTCTTGATTTTTCGCAAGAGCTTCAAAACATCGAAAAACTTTCCGGACACGTTCGAGAGAGGATTAAGAAGAAATTCACTTCCGAGTTTATTTATTGTCGTCGGTATATATTGATTCTCTTACGCGGATTTTCCCGGTACGGTTGCATGTTTTGGCCTTATTGATTCGCTGCGCGAGTATAATTCCAACGAGAATGACCGTACCGATAAGTATTTAACGTACGTGTGCGTGCGTCGAAAGCGCACTCGATTCGCACGTTCGGTCGTCTGGTCCGATTCTCCACCGATGAATGATATCACGCGGATTCCCAGTCAAGGACGTGGAAGTCCAATTTAAGGCGGATGACACACGGGCGAGCTAAATATCGCGAAGACTGGCCTTGCAAATTCGAAAAAGAGCACTCGCCCGAGAAATTTTCGAACTCGCTTTCAAGTTTTGTTTCCTCCGTAGAGTATAAAACTTGTCCCAACTTGTTTCGGATAAGCGATAACTTCGAAGTTTCTCTTTTCTTTTTCTACTCGCATAACTTGTAGATAATCAGTTAAAGATTACGCTGTGTTAGTTTACAACTTGTATCAGAAAAAATTATAATTTCTAAAATTATTGTATATCAAACTCTACAAAGGCAAATTGACAAACTATCGAATTACATATTTCATATTTGAGAATATGTTTTCTAGACTTTTGAAAAATCTGCATTTTAATCATTATAACGTCGAAAATATCGTTTAAATTAATATTCCTTCCGATGACGAATTTCGGCAAATATTAGCCGTAATTTTGGTCCCACGCCTCATTGTGAAGCACCTTGGCGATTCTCGCAGAAAATGACCATCCAAAGGGGAGATGTTTTCCGATCGGTTAGTAGGTGGTGGATGTTGGTAGGTGAACAGGGCTCGGCGGGGGCGCGAGCATCCCTTTCTCGCCAGGTCGAGGTAGTGGTGGCAATCGTTACTCCCGTCTGCTGATCCGTCTACCAACCCCGCGAACAGCGGGGGCAAATACTACCCCTACACCCGGACGGTATCCGCCTCCATCGCGGCCGAGCATTCACCGACCTCGGCGGCGACGGCGACAATCTCTAGAGTTGCGGAAGACACTACCTCGGCTGTCCGGCAGAACCGACGACATCCTCGCATTTCCCGTGAATTCTGAATTTTACAAAACCCAGCACGGATCAGTGTGAACAGTTAGATAGCTGAAGGAATAAAATGATTGTGTGGCTATCAAGCCAGATTTTTTTAATTGTGGAAGAACATATAAATTATTCAGTAATACAAACGTTCACATTATTGTTCGTAACTTTAATATTTTGGTGATTTTTAAAATTAATTTTTTTAATTCGATATTTTTACAACTGTAAAGAATAATTTTTAAAAACGATTTTTTTAAAGAGAGCATAGCTTTATCGGTCGTCTGCTTAAGCCGGAATTTATTCAATTGAATATTCTCAATCATTCTGTCATTGTCCTCTTTCTTGTCTTTAATATCTATCTCTAATATCTTGTCTTTAATATCTTGTCTTTAATATCTCTACTTCATTGTGCTCGTATTTTATTTTATCGATCCAGACAACTTCTCGATGCACGATATTACTCGTGTTTTTCCCCATTGTCTCTTTCGTCTTATCTTTGCGTTTTTTTTTAAACTTTTTCACAGCGAAAAATTATTGAGCAGTCGGTTATTGTTTATAATAAGCAATGCACAATCATACCACGTCTTGAAAAGTTTAGGGATACTTTTTATTCATTTTTTCCATTTCTATTCGACTGTGTAATTATCGTGTGAGAAACAAGATGTTTACCTGAACGCAACGGTCTTACCGCGATCATTCGTAAGGCAATTTCGCCGATAACATTTCGATACGCGATAAACCGCACGTATTGGGCCGTTAATCTGCTCAATTTACTAAAACAATGTGCCTCGATACCGGTTTTATCGTCGAGTTTACAAATTAAAGCGTCGTCATCGTCATCCGACCGATACGAGAATATATCGCGGTGAATACGTTCAGCGAGCGAATCTAAGTAATGTGGTTGCTTCGAGAGATTCGTCATATTGAATAAAAATGCAGCAGAATATTATAGAAGAATAAATCAAAATTATAATAATTGCAAGAGAATTTTCTTAATTTGTTAATTTTTTTTCTTTACCCTTAGTAGAAGACAAAACAGCTCAATATACACGGCTCAATATATTTAATTCAGTTTTTCTCGTTTACATCTGAAAATTTTACATCTAAAAAAATGCTTCTTTTACCTGAAAATTTGAATAAAAATGTTTGAAAAGGACCAAGAAAATTAGAATGTTTCCTCACATTTAAATATAAACATTCTGGCAAGGAAGAGAGGAGTTTCAAAATTTTCTCACGCCAGAGAATACCTCAAAGAAAACAATTTTTTGACAAAACCCAGGACGCCCCATCCGTTTGTGTTACTCGATTATCGTCACCTTCGTCTCGTAGAAATATCTCGGTTAGACATCAGCAATAACTAGATTTCTATAAAAGGCGAAGCAAGGTCGTTCTTTTTTTTTTTTCTAATTTTTCATCGAAAGTCTAACGCGACGCGACGCTCGCATCCGTCTCATTAATTTTGTGACGCGGCGCGCCTCACGCGGCATTCGCCTCGCGTGAGACACGGCAATCGCTGCACGTGCCGTTAGTCATGCGAACGGTGAGCTCTCAGTTTTCACGGTCGCAGGTGGATAACGCTCGCGAGCCGTTAAAGAAGACGCTCTCGACGACGAGGGCCCCGCGTTCCGTCGTAGAAACAAAATAAGCGGCCGGCCCCGATCGCGTCCCGTTAAAGTCACCGATTTCTCCCGGCTTTGTCGTTTTCGTTAATTTTGCTCAAATCAGCTTTTAAATATTTATGATGATAAAAATTTATCATAAATATCACAAAAAATATTTAAAATGTGTGTATAAAATATTATATAAATATTTACTTTTTAATTACCATAAAATCATGTAAAATATCTTCATATTTTTAGGAAATAAGTAGTAATAAATATTTATGAATACTTATCAGAATGTTTTGTGTACTGTCTGAGTTATAACATTTCAGCAATATTGCAGAAATATTTGGGAATGTTTTGTGCTATATACGTAACTCCCTCATTCATCTTTTTAGAGAAGACACCTCGTTTCTGCTTCATTCGCGAAAGATGAGGAGAACTCGAGCGGCGTCAGCTCGACGTTAGTCATGTATGAACCTGCACCTCGTGACGGATAGATATTCTTATACGACATTCCCTGAAAATAAATCAACTTGAAAAAATTACCTAGTAAACATTAGAGAAATTTGGCAACGCTGTTGAAAAAAATGATTTTAAAAATTATTGCGAAGATATTGATTAAAAATTAAGCTGTTATAAGATTCCAGATACTGAGAAAAAAAATTCTTTTGAAACAAAAAAATTTTTTTGAAACAGATTTTTTAGTCGCAGATTAGCTGTTTAAATTGTACAAATACGTCAGACACTTTAATATTAAGAATATGCATAACATATAAAATATAATTATTAACGATTATCAGAAACATTTCACTAATTTAATTTTACGCAATTAAAATACCAATAGTGATATCGAAATGCTAAAATTTTAACAATTGTTATGTTTTCAATAATATAAATAATTTTTTGTTGAATGTCTATATTGATCATTTTTAATAAATATTATTGGAGCAAGGCTTGCAATTAATTATTAACAATTATTAATGCCTGTCTTGATTTAATTGTTGGATGGATTTACGGCTCTTATGCCTGATTTTATCGAGATGTACTTCACTTTCGACTGGAAAGTGGTGTGTGATCATAATTACCGCGTATAATTACATGGTTGGGAAATTCGGCTCGGTAAGATTACCACGCGGCTGGCCGTGCAAACGGACTGTTACATTATTTATAATGCCATTTATAATGCGGCGAATAGCGTCAATAGTAAGAAACTTAACAAGAAGTGGAGGAAACTTTTACTTCGAAAAAAAGCGCGTTCTCACATTGAAAAGCCGATCATTATTACACATTTACAATTTAACGATCTCTTTCGTTCAAACTTAACTTACCTTAGTTAATAACTAATAACGAAGAATGACAACTTGTTATTTTTGTTTCCAAGTGGAAACAACGCCTTCGAGTGTCGCGTTTACAGTTCGTTAAAGTGAAGAAGCGAAGGTGTGATAAGGAAAGAACATTAATTGATAACATCGTTAACATAGAAAGCTCAAATTAATCTTGAGAACGAGTTAATTTAGCATGTAAGTTTGTGTACGAGGGGACACACGCTTCTAGTAGAAGTCATTGTGATCTCTGTGGGAAAATGGTATCTTTATGCCAGTTAATTAAGACACTTGTCAGATCTCACGATTCACATTTACACATACATACATATGTATATGTGTAATAATGAATTAAACTTAAATTTTTCTCAGAATTTTAATATATAAATACAATACAGTCGTGAAATACAGTACATATCTTTCGAACAGAGAAATTGTCAAGAAAAGATTTCCAAGTATTCAAATCACAAAATAACTTATACAAATCTTTTCTTATGATTTTGTTCCGATTGAATCCATCATTTTGAAAGTAGCGAATTTTTTGCTATGATATAATCCTTCAAAATGAATCGAGAAAGAATTCTCTATCTTGATTTTTGTACAAGATATATTTTTTATTTTTATTTCATTTTATTTAAGTAGATAAAAGACGAAACTCCCAAGAGTGTTGTTTTTTTTTTTATGAAAGGCTCTAGTGTTTATCTTTAACATGAGAAAGGAATCTTTATTTTTGTCGAAGATATACGAATTTTTAAAGGACCGGGACATATGCGTCCCACCAGGCACGAAAGGATTAATCTTCATTTCTCAATGTGTTTCTTCAGCGTATTCATCAGTCTTCACGAATATCTTGTTGGATCTCCATCTCGATCGCATTGCGATGACGATCTCGCTTTCAACAGTTCCTCGCCGTAATGGTGTGTTCTATAAATAGAATAAATTTTAAGGGCATCCCACGCGTCTCGCGTGCGCGACAGTTGCTGTCGCAACTCGACCGCGATATCGGGGAGTCGCCATCGCGCGTTTTCCGCCGCGCGCCTTCGGCGTTTTCCCGGACGCCGACGTCCATACACCGTAGATACACAATCACTACGCACCGTACAAAACACAGTTATGTCATTATCGTAAGAATAAGATAAAAAAAAACACTTCTTTCACATTTAAAAACCATTTTGTTATTCACAGAGTCTCTCATCTTTTTTTTTGTCTGTGAAAAAAAGGTATAACGGCAATTGCTTTGGAAAATACTTTAAAACATCGATGTATGTTCTACGTAGCTTTCAGATTCATTGTTAAAAAATGTAATTCTCGAAAACATAGTAGATATTTTTGTGCGTACAAAAAAGAATTTTGTGTTTTTATCACATTTTATATGTTCTAAATAGTCCACCCAAATTTTGATTTTAATTTAATACAAAATATTCTAACATTATATCTTTAATAAACACTCGAATATTTTAAAAATTCAATATTTTTAGCAAGACTCGATTTTAATACAAAAAAAAATATTAAAAAGTGTTTACTGAAACTCGACTTAGAGAAGAGTCAGAATTAAGAACAGTTATGAATTAAATCTGTCGCGTTTCGGTTCAAATCTCGCACTTGCGACATACCGTGTCCTCATCGTCATAAACAACGTATCTCGTTCGTGATCTTTCAGCAGGATCGAAGACACGATAATAGACGCGCACGTTTCACTTTGTGTGGAAAATGCGACCGTGCGCTATTTTATTCATAAGTGCCCGTAAGACATAGGACTTACATCGAAATCGATATGCACGGTATCGCGAGAGCGGTTACACATATATCTAAAAGGATTAAATAAAATTTGTCTGACACGGCAGCCCCGCATATGCATCCCACTTGATCGTTGCCGTGTATTACATTTTGTCCTGATAGAAAGAGAAAGCACGAGGGTTACCGGAATTCTTTGAACGTCAGCTGGGTCCAACATGTTGCGGAAATGGGTCTGCGCGCGCGCTTATTGTTCAGAAGTCTTAATCCTTCCCTTGGTGAACCTTTAAAAACTGATCTTTTTGCACGCGCTTTCTCAATACCCTTTCCCCTTTTTTTCCAACTGAGAAAAACAACATAAATGACAAGATTAAAATAGAATACGTAACACACAATATTCTTGAATATCATTGAACATTCCTATCACAGTTTCTTTTGTAGATAAAAGAATACGACAGCTGAATTCAATTTTCGGAATTAGTTCTTTCGTTATGGCGAAGAAAAATATATTATAAAGAGGGAGAGAGATGATATTATTTTTTATAAACCAACAACTTGAAATTTATATTCCAATTGCGTTGAGAGTGTGCATCGGCTGGACTTATTGATTTATTCAGAGGGTGAACAACCACTACCACCACTACAACCACCATCATCCCCACTACCATCGCCACCGCCACCGCCACTACCATCGCCACCTCCTTTACCCCAGATGACCAACGTTGGGGAGCGTATGCGTCATTGTCCTCGACCACTCTCACTATTTCCAACCCCCAGCGAGGTAGCCTTGCAAAATTGCAGCTGATACCGTACCTCCAACAAGTTGTCGGCGTACTATCTCGTCATGCTCGGCCAATCAAGCGTCTAGTGCATAATGCACTAGCGCGACACAATAAAGAATTCGCCAACTGAAAGTTCCCGAGTATGTAGATTTGTAAAATAGACATCAACTCCGAATTTGTCGTAGTTCGATGGAAAATATTACGCAATGAAAATTGACGCAATAAATGCAATTTTTTATATTATGTAAAAAGTATTTTATTAAGGAAATTAATAAGGGCAAAAAATTGATTTCGATAAAACATGTACGCCAGAGAAGAAATCCCAGTGTGTCGATTAATGTTTCATTTCATTGCAACATTAATTTAATTTGTCCTAATTGCAAGCTCCTCTACTTGCTTCTCCCCGTATTACGTAATATACTTATTATCGGCGGTCAGACTTATACCGCAACCTTGAGTGCCATGACCAGCTTATACACATCTCTAATTCCTCTTGATCTGCAAATGCAGTTCGAAAACGAGAACTTCGAAACTCAAACGTTTCGTTTTGAATACTGTGAGCAAATTACATCTTGGCGATCTCGAGGGGGCACATGTAGATTAATTACAGACTTGTAATTTGTAAACTGAGATGTAGTTTATATTAAAATGAAGCAAATTTCAAATAGCCCTTTTTAATTAAACTTTTTTTTATTAAGTATGTATCATAAATTTATTTACTAAATTTATATTTCTTTTTTTATTCTATAATTCTATTATTTTATATGATATTAAATAAATTTATTCCACTCTCTCTCTCTCTCTCTCTCTCTCTCTCTCTCTTTGTTGCTATATACATGTGCATAGGAATTCTTCAGAATTCTTTGACTTTAAGTATCTGACATTACAATAAAGTATAGAATGTGAATAAAATACCTATCGCTGAGAAACGCGAGGTCAACGAACTTGGCGCTCTTGACTCGGCAACGTTACGAGAAATGTCGGTACAGGTCGGCAAAACCTGAAAAGGTCACGCTTTCATGTAGGTTAAGGCTCCTTAAGGATCGACATGTATAGAAACCAACTGATATACTCCGAATGGCAATCCATTCCATGACCAGTTTACTGCTCGTGTCCCTATTCCCCAGGTACGGTTTCTGTCTCTTTTTCCGGACATCCTCCTTTTCCTGTTCTTCCTTTACCCTCTGCCTTCTCTAGGCACTCTTCGTCACTCTTTCGTCACTTTCAACAAGCTCTCGAATTTTAATTGAAAAATAACGCAAAGAATCTTTTACTTTAACCGCCATTCTCGAAAAAATTGTTCTACCGATATCTGCTAAATAATCTGATCTCTCAATTAATGTATTTTCGGCATAAACAGATTTTGCGCGTGAAATCAGTTAAATGGGGAAAATGTATGTCTACACGTCTCGGAGGGAGGTATGAAAGCGTGAACAATTAACATTGTTTTGTAATTGTTATGCGTATAATTGTCGATAGCCGTACAAATCGTAGAAATAATCGT